>NW_017803647.1:294936-319167 GCF_001625305.1 Branchiostoma belcheri | reverse complement strand
TCTAATAATCCATTAATGCAACAATCCTTCCTGCTATAAAATTGCAACATGATGTAACCCAACACTACCATGGCGAGAGACGTCTGGTCATTGACCTTTTTGGTTTGGAGAGGAAGAAGAAGAGGAAACAGTCTGAGGTAAATAATGAACAGTGTATTAGCCTTCTTAGCAGGCTGGTAAGAGAACCCTGGTACCAACTGAAGTGAAATGCCAGAAAGAATAAAAAAGCACATTAAATTTAATAACTTTAATGCTTTAAGGAGGCTAACAATGTAACACTGTCACCACCAAATCTGGTAAAAGCCGGCATATCTCCTGCATCCTGTTGGTATCAGAGAAAAACATAAGCACAAAGCTTGACACTGCATCAAGATAAGGGAAGAAATCAATATCAGCGGGATGACTGGCTGCCTCTCAAGCTACATGTACGGGATCAATACAGCAGCCGCAATGACAATCAATAACCTGGCCGGGGCTCGAAATACTTTTCTCTGCATAGTCTTACCTGCACTGGTGCAAGTAACACTGAAAACAAGAGTTCCTCGATTTCGTACCTTCACCAGGTGATGTTCACATTTACATTTGACCAACAAAAAGTAAAAAGTTTTTTTTGTTGTTGATTATTCATTAGACAAGTAAGATTCTTAATTGCATGAATTATCAGGCACTTCTGTTGATCATAATTATCCACCCAAAGGCAGTCCTATCTAAAAAAAAGAAAGGTACTGTAAGTACTAGCATTTCCTCATGAATTATGAAATGAGGTCCTGATTCCATGATGAAGTTCTGACAAATTTTACCTGCACCACTCAGGGTCAGAATTTAAGAAGTATGGATCATACTAAACCTGTTTGGAAACCTAATTGCCATTATTACAGGTTTGATACATGTAGGTGGTAAAAGCCAAAATGCAGCAAATCAAAATCCACATAGTTATACACCTACATTTGTATATTCAACACAGCACAGTGCAGGTTAGGTGCATGTAGGCATGAGAAATACCTGCACAGCTCCAATTTTACCTGCACTAAACCTGCATATACCCAGTACATGGACCAGTGCAGGTTAGGTGCAGGTAGACATCAGAAATACCTGCACAGCTCCAATTTTACCTGCACTAACCTGCATATACCCAGTATACGTACATGGACCAGTGCAGGTTAGGTGCAGGTAGACATGAGAAATACCTGCACAGCTCCAATTTTACCTGCACTAACCTGGTGGTATTTTGTTCCTAATCTCAAAGCAGATCTTTTGGTGCCGCTGCAAAATACAGTTGTATCCACTTTGCCACCGGCGGTATCCATTTGGCCAAGCAGTTACTACTAAGTACATGTATTTCGCCACCAAATGGATACAGCCTGGCCAATTTGATACCGTATTATTTGCAGCCACCAAAATATCTAGCCTCCATAGCATGCCAAAAACTGGGGGTTTTGGGGGTCTTTGAGATCTTTTATGTGCTATTTTCTGATTGCATATTATAATAGACAACATAGCCGGCCTGGTTGAATTACCCCCGTTTTTTGAACTGGGCTAATCAGAAACAGCCGAAGACCACCAAACCCCCAGTTCTATAAGCCTGCTACAGAGGCTACAAAAGATCAGTGCTTGGAGATTATTTCGAGCCCTGGAATCAATACCGCTGTACACTATCCACCACTGTCCTGCCCCTGACAGGGAGACTCCATCATACCCACCTCAGGTCCAGCTCCTTTGTGCGAAGGAAGTTCAGGATGGGAACGAACGCCGCGGGGTCACGGTCGATGAAAATCTGTGCGGGAGAGAAACGTATAGAAGGAAGATCAGAATTAGATCGGACATACAGGATGGGGAATCAGGAACAGGATTGACACTCGGGGTGCAGATATGAGTTAGGGCATGACAAGGGAACAATGGCTGGGGGGAAGAAAGGGTTTCAAATGTATGAAGTTTAAGAAGAGTTGACAATCTGAGTGTACATGACATTGTACAATGTATGTCTGCGAGATTGGACTGAGATTGGACTGAGATTGGACTGACTTAAGTCTCTTAAAGTCCAACAATAAGTAACTGTTATCTTGGAACTTGAAAGCAACTTTTAAAGTAGGATGGTACGCCGCAGATCCATGCATGTACATGTATGTATACAGTATAAAACAAGCCAATCTGTTTCACCTTTTTCATAAGTATAACCTATACGAGTTTGGTGCCAAAAGTCTTTTTTACCTTAACAGGCTGAAGGTGAAAAAAGTACCTCCTATAAAATTCATACAGGTACAATGTCGTGTATATGCTGTGTCATCAACGACAGGTACAAATCAAATTTTGTAGCAAGCTATTTTTAAGTTCCATCCTAGGTATTAAATGGAATTGATTATGGCTGTGAAAAGTCTTTAAGTTTGTGCTTTTATAGTGTAGTTACACTCTACTTATCTACCATTTACACTTTCAGAGCTGCCTATTCATCAGTATTTACTGGGAAGGATTAAGAGTAGTTAGACTTTGTTCTCGCCCTGAAAGCTAGTCAACGGTGATAGCTGGAGGGCAGCACTGTTAATTCGCGCCGCAGCAAAAACAATATCGGGGAGACTGCCGACTTCGTTCCCTGCGATTCATCAGACTTAAGACTGTGGAACCCTGTCTTCGTGTCGGGGTGACAAAAGACCTGGGACAGTCGTGGTTATGTTTGAGTTGTGCGGAGGTGACAGGGCGTACCTCGGGGAGGAAAACAAGGTGGTTGGATTGATGGTTCTGACTGTCGAGCTGACAACGTAAACAATGGGGGCAACGCGACAAATCTTCCAGAGGAAAGAAGTGGAACAATAAATCAGGGGGTATTACGCAGGATTTGTTTGTGAAGAATGACAATTAAGCTGGAACAGTTAGCATCAAATTGAAAGTTTGTGTCATAAAGGTTTCAGTTATTACGAAAATATAACCAACTCCAGCTTTTGATATAGTAACTACAGTTTGACAGGGTGGAATATTATACTAATGTTAGATGTTAACTAGATATGTTAGATTTTCCAAATTTCCCCAAAATCATTAAAACTTTGTAGATTTTGATCTCAGCGACTTGTAATGTCTCAGGAATGCTAAGTTCCTATCATCTACCATTAAGAACACATTAAGCCATTTTATGATCACCTCAGAGTGTTATAAAACATTAAGTTTCACACCGTTTAAAGATGACTGCTTCATTGGTTATGCAAATAAACAAATTGATATGCATCAATGCGTGCCCTTAATTCATGTGAGCCTGCGATGATTATAATGTTCCACAACATCACAATGTTTTCTTATTAACTGTTTCCTCTTATAATCCTCTCAAAAGAGCAATTAAATGCTTGGAGCCAATAATAACTGTTCAATCTCCTGCAGATCTGTTCTAACACGTCTTCCTATATCCATCTCCCACTGAGTTCTGATCAAGCCTCCCAAATGGCTACAAGACTTATTGCATAATCTGTAATAACTTGCAAGTTTGCGCTTATTGCCGCCGATATATCACATCAAATTGCAAAATATTGCTGGATCCGTAATTCTCCTTTGCAGGCGTAATTGGGGAAGATGCTCCTCGCGTATCGACGTGTGACATTTGGTACGACTTGTGAAAAGTGTGACTACAAGTCATGTTCAAATATAGCACAGTGGAATTTTTGACATTAACTTGAATGGGATCCAGGATGCTATGATACCCTGGATGGCACTTAGTAACAATTTTGGTTGTAGATTATGCATCCTTCTAAACTGATTTGAAGTACATGTGTGTGTACATTGACTATTAGCCAAGAACAGAGAACTGTGCAGAATTGGCATGAAAGCCAGATACATTTGTACCCTGGTGGTGCAATAAGTCAGTTCACGGTTTAAACTGTGCATGCACAAAGAAAAAGGGGTGTAGGAAGGAAGTATATGATAGTGTGGGACACTTAAAGGCAACACCAAAATTAATCAACAGTATAACTGGTTCTCGGACTTGCCCGCTTTATTTTTGTCTGCTTTGCAAAAAAAGGGATTCAGGCTTTATTGTATGCTATGCGCAGCAAAAATGTGGGGTGCGCGAGCTTTTTAGGGGGGCTTTTCATAAATTCGTGATGCTCTCAAACACCACTTTATGCACTTTGAGGTGCAAATTTTGAAGACTTTGACTTTTTCTCCTTCAATCAGTAAACCATCAATTTTGTATCTATAGTAAGGCTGAAGGGAGGCATGTGTGCATGGCAGCGGTTGGGAGTGGAAAAAATAGAGCATCCCTACCAAAAAGTAGGGTGTCCAATTTCTTATTGTTTTCAGTACAGGCCTACAGGGCATCCAACCGCCCTAGCTAAAAGACTGGTTCAACAGTAGCATATGTTAGCCAAGTCACATGTGATGTGTGCGTGATCCAGGCAACAGGAAGGATGAGCTTGGCATTGTCGTTAAACATGACCAGGCATGTAGGAATGACAGGGGACACGTGTTAGAGCCATTAAAACTCCAGGCATGTACAGTAATGGCTGCGGATGGCAACTCTCTGGTCACGTTTATGGCCGAACCTTTAGGCCACACCAATTTAATTAATGGGTTCTCAGATATGCCTGCTTCAATTTTTTTTCTGATTTGCAAAATAAAGAATAAAAATTCAGGATAAACTCTAAATGCTTAATGTATTTTGGCCCCATGAGTTCCGGACAATTATTGATTGATTAATTGATTGATTGATTGATTGTCTTCGTACATGTACAAATGTAGTTATTACTGTTTTTCCACCTATTAATGCTGTAGCAGTTGTAGCTTGATTAAAAGTTCAAAATTCTTTGTTTGAATAATCTATAGGCTATTATACAATGCAGGATGCCTATGTAGGAATGTTTTTCACCCTGTTGCTTTATTTTTTTTTCAGAGAAAAAATCCGAGAGCCAACTAATTAAATTTGCATGGCTTTATTAAGGCTCTAAATGGGAGGAGGAACTGTTCATAAAGTAACACAAAACTCTACTCTGGTAGATTTTTTCCTTCCAGAATTAATGTACCTGACAATTACAAAATGTAGATGGCAGTTGTGCATTGTGTGAGTCTTACATCTTATAACAGTTTTGAAAGTTACTTTGTAATTACCTTCGCCAAGAAGGTTATGTTTTCAGTAGCGTTTGTCCGTTTGTTGGTTTGTTGGTTTGTTTGTTTGTTTGTGAACAGCATAACTCAAGAAGCTTAATATGCATTGTCATGAAACTTGGTATGTGGGTATCTTGATAAGACCTAGAAATGATTAGATTTTGGGCCCCCTAGCGGCTTTTGTTGGTACTGCAGCAGAACTTCCGGTTTTGATATCTCGCGATCTAGAGGTACTAGGGTCACGAACTTTGGTTGGTAGATAGCTCTTGAGGTAGAGAAGAAGTGACATGAGTTTGGGCCCCCTAGCAGCTTGTTCTGGAACTGCAGGAGCGTTTCTTGAAAAATCTCCGAAGGTGCATTACTCAAGAACCGGTTGACGGATTGTCATGATTTTTGGTATGTAGGTAGCTGAAGTGATGCTTCACATAATCAGATGACAATTATGCAAATCAGGAGATAATTTGCATAATTAATGAGGAAATTCTATAAATCTGCTTTGTTTGATAATAGGACTATGAAATACTTGTGACATGTAATTGAGAACGAGAAAAACATCAGAGGTTATTGATTATGTAAATAAAGACCTAATTTGCATAATTAATGGGAAATTGTTATGATTTCATACTTGTAATTGCTGGGAATTTCATACTTGCCGCATTTGGAAGTTAAGTGAAGGTGAACATCAATGAAGATAATTTATTCACATTATGATCTCATTTGCATAATTTATGAGAAAGTACTAGAATAGCCTAATTTGTTAAGATAAGGCTGCCATTGGGTGGAGAATATGAGCAACTGATGTAATCCATGCAAATGACGCTCTTATTTGCGAAATCAACTATCAAAATTGTATAATTCGTAAACCCCAAGGGTTAACATCATTTGGCGAAGGTATGAGATCGTGGAACTCTTGTTAACATTGGTGTTATGACCATATACACCATCAGAAATTCTGGCACAATATTATGATTAACAAAAGGTGCAGTTTTAACACCTATTGACAAAAACTAATGAGTTATACGTGTAAATAAATTTGTGATAATTGCAACTCACAGCGCCTGTTTCATCCTTGAGTGATGATATTCTGCCACTCAGCAAACTGCAAAAGGAGGAAACACTGATCAGAACACCCATGCATGTGACTAGAAAGGCAGACATGTACAATATGTAATTGGTCAGGAACAAATACAGCACATTTCAGTCCATCTCACTCCTCATTCCAAAATAAACTGTTCGATATCAACCTCTGCAGTGTCAAGTATTTCAATACCCCATGTACAGTGTACACATGTAATCACATCATACATGTACTAGTACATATTTAGTAAGATTGTTCTTGAAACCCCCTGGTACTTATCAGTAAAATACATGTATTCTTGAAACCCCCATACAGTGCTTTCATTAACAAGTATTCACAAAGCCATGGTGGTTCTTTTCGGTATCAAGCTTTTTCAAAATTGATATGAACTGCAATATATAATATATGTACAGTATTCATTTTTCTGGTAGACTAAGCTTACTGTAATTTAACAATACTCTTTCTTCAGACACTGATTTTTATCAGTCAAAGATGACAAATTAGGCAAAATTTTTGTCCGTTATGAGCAGCAACATTCCTTAAAATGACAGAAAGATAACCCTGGAAAGATAACTGATACATGTTTATAAATAAAGCCTAGCAATTCTTGTCTTCCCGTACATTTGAACTACCCTTCTTGCATGAGTCGTTTTGGGGAAATTCATCTGGATGTTATGACCATACGTTCCATCCGTCTTCCTCAACTTCACCCAAAATTGCCCATTCATCATTTCTCACCTCCCTGAAGACTTCCTGTCCAAATCTGTAGCTTACAATCAGAGGCTACATGCGTGTGAAGGAGTGGAAAATTCCACATTCTGAATTGGGACACACTTATGTGACTGGGATGATAAGAGACTTCTATTCTGATGGGAAGGAGTGAATGCATTTTTAAGATAATATTTTGAGAACTTAAGGCTATAATTACTCTGCAGAAGTGTTCTAGTGTTTGTCTTTCCATCACTTTACACAATTTTGCTGTTTATGACACACAAAAATTTTCCCATCAAAATGAGGTAACGGCGTTTCAGTGGGTCAAGATTTCCAAATTTTCCCTGCCCCCAGACTCCCCTAGGATTGCTTCGCTTTAGCACTAGAAAGTGATGTTACGTAATTAACAGCAAAATTAAGAATGCTGGAAAAAATGTCAGACAGGCTAGAACAATGAACATACTGCAGCATGACATACATGTACATGTATCTATTTGTGTGCACATTTCTTATTTGTGACTTACCCACAAGGTAAAATGCCAAAATGTATTCACCCACAAAATTTTGCCAACTTCTCACCAGTCACAAAGTACCAACCAGCCTTTACTTTAAAAAATAGTTACAATGTATAAATATGTTAATTCTTTAATTTTGATTATCACTTAGATACAATATTATAAAAATAATCAAATGTAAAAACATTTACTAGTATCCCAGTGTGACACAACTGTGAACAGTGAACACAGTCATATCAAAGCATGTAAAACTTTCATTACTTTCCTTTCATTATTATACATTTTGGCTTAAAAACACAATGATAATCAACAATCCTATGAACCAAAATTAAATGTACAGTAGACAGAGCTGCTTGAAAACATGGTATGGAGACTAGCCTTACTGCTGCCCAGGGACCAATGCAGCAGTGTAGTCAAAGACTGGATAGATACATGTAACTAACAGTGACTACTACAAATGTACATTGTACTACTAGTGTCACATTCAAGTTTGCCTCCAACGCAAGCTTGCAAGCACGATAAACCATTCCACTGATAAAATGCAACGGACACGCAACCAGACACGGTGACAATCTGACTTTTATGTGCCAAACCCGCCCATAATTATTACTCCCCTAACCTGTAATCACCTAGTGATCATTTGTACGTAGGCATGTACATGTACATGTACTACAGGTGATGAGACTGTGGGTTCGTAGCCCAGTTTGCCTTATCCATAAACCCCGCGACCCCGCGGCTCGCTACATGTCCACCTCCCGGCTCCGCGCATCCTTCCCGCGCTCCCCGGGGAAATCACGAAGTTCCGAGGAGGGGGGCTCGCCCTTCCCATTCTCCCGGCACACTCCAACAACTATCCAGCCATCACCTCCTCCTCAATATCCCATCCACCAGCTAGCCGTGACGGCAGACGGATTCCACCTCCAGATTCAATTTGACGTGCTGGGATGAGCGCGAAGCGCGGCTCCCGTCCCGTGTCCTGACACACAATGCGGGGTCGGTCGAGCGACGCGGGTTAGGCCGAGATAGGTCTTAACTCATAAATGTACATACGATAAATATGGAAGCCTGTGCGAGGATTGGAACAAGACTGTGGATTGAAAATGAAACCACAGGTCGGAGCTCAAACTGAGTACATGTACGTACAGTAGGATATGCTATACAGAGCATTTGCACAAGCAACTGCACATACTCAGGTTCATATACACTATTCATCTGATTCAGTTAGACATTTACAGTACTAGCAATATTAATGTAAAAAATACATGTATCAAGGGCGTAACTTGTAAGAGAGTTACTTCACCTTTTAACAGATAATGTGTAATTCAAGCAAGGCTGATTTTGTGGATTCTGAGGAATCTTGCAATGTATCAGTTTGTAGCAAAAGAACAATAAGCAGCTGATGTGTGTTTGTGTCTGTGTACATGTGTGTGCATAAGTGCAAAACATGTTAACATTTGTGTTTGGCTAAGTTAAGCCCCTGTTAGAGTGTACAGTACTGTACAATGTATGTCACAATTACATTTCATTTATTTCGAAACCTTTTAGCCCCGAAGGGCTAATCTTCCAAGGCTCAAACAATTACATGTAAGTTAATAATTACATGTAAGTTAACCTTCAATTTTTGCACAGTGTTGACCTTATATAAACTTTAAATGGAAACTAAGTTACTTTTTTGCATTTTCTGTTTTACAAAAAGCTCTGTTTTGTGCTGAACAATATCACTGAAACCAAATAAAGCTCCATGCTGAAATACAGTGTACCTGGTACTCTTTGCCCTTTCTAATGTGACAGACAACCTTGTACCGGTACATGTAACTGACCTGACTGTCAATAACTGTGCAAAAATGCATGTATTTCAATTTAGTAATAGTTTGTTTAACCATCAACGAGGGATAAGCTACACAAACAATTAGGATCACGTCAATGTCAACGCCGTCACAACTAGGATTTATCGTAAGCCAGTGACACTGGGAGGGTCCTGTATGACCTACATTGTATAATTGTGCACAGGGAGTTTTAGCCTCCTGTGCAGGCCTCTGACTGTGGGCGTTTTGATACCCTGGGTTTTGTAAAATTGTTGACACATTCTTTTGTAAGCCATTGTACAACCAACTGGCTATTGTATAGTAGAAACCCACTTCGTCCTACAATGGCCGTTTGCTTGTACGATGGCTGGCAAAAGAACGCCTGAATAATTCTACAAATTTTAACCCAGTATTAAAATGTCCATCGCTTGGAGGCCTGCACTGGAGGCTACTACTAGGGAGTATCTAATAGTATAATCTGGCCTTGGGCTTATCACAGAAGGACATCTAGAGGTTAGTTTTCGAACAAGATACACGAGACTATGAAAGCCGGTGGAAGGGAATACAGCAGCTACAGTTTCTGCTGATAGCGTAGAAGGGAGGACAACAACACTGCATCTGCCCGGCGTGTGTTTGTGTGTCCCACATAGTGCACATGCTAAAGACAGCTGGCTCGGCAAGGTCACTTTTATGACGGGCTGGATTGCTGAGTTATCAGAATGCGAGCCGGTAGTTTAACGGCTGTCGGCTGACCTCGGATGTGCCTCGCACCATCGCTCATATCAGGAGCTGATTAATTGTCACGCAAGTCTGGAATGTACGTACGAGGGATGACGCTGGGTACAGCGACAGATCTGTGTGTATGTGTGGTGGTACGTTAACTACACTGATAACCATGTATGACTTTTTGTTCACTTACTGCAACGGCATTATAGTTATACTGTTACTGCACTGACACTAAATTGTCATTAGTGATTTAAGCATTATACGACATGAACAACTTTTTATTCCGTTTCCAGCTCTCAAGGCAAACGAAAAAAGTAATATCTGATTTGTAATAATTGTGTGACGGTCCAGAAATTACATGTACAATGTATGGCACTATTTCAGTTGTCACTATGGTCAACATCAATATGTATTGTACAGTATATTAGTAATATTAAAAACACATGTCAACATACATGTATATATATATATCTTTATCTAAAACAAATGTACTTAAATTAGATAATATGATTGTAACTTAGTAAAAAGAACTTGTCATATTTTGTCATATTAAAGGTATTACATGTTTTAGCACAGGGTTGACCTATCAAATTCTTGATTTATGTTGATCTACATGTATTATGATGTATATATCTCTGCTTCGGAGTGAGAAGCCATATGAGGTCACATCCCCGTGAATGAGCACACTGGCAGTCTTCTTCGGACTACCAAGGACATGTATTTGCAATTTTTCAATAACAATGTGCTACAACTCACTACACAGGACAGACCAAAGAAGGCAACTGAAAGGATGGGAGAATGATTATCACTCACTCAATGTACCAGCATGACACCAAGTGATTTCAAAGGTTAAGACTAAGAGGAACAGAAAACCGAGAAGAGTGAAGAGAACCGGTTGTCAGATCAACAGTACATGTGGTGCCCCGACGGTCGAACAATTAGACTTAAGGGATAGATGAGATGAGATTGGTTTCAACTCGTTTGATACCTGTTCTAATGTGTTTTCGTATAGAAAATGGAGTGGTAATACCCCCTCCTGTCGCTGGCGTGCTGAGTAAATTGGTACCCGTGCCCGGCCTTGATACATGAACCACTTGTTGTAAGGCGGTGTGTGATAGATGGGCGTCGGCCGCCCGCGGGCCCCGCGAGTGATTGATGCGTGCAGAAGTTGTATCGTGTTCAGGAACTGGATACGATTGGATGGTCCGAATTCCCCGCATAGTGTGTGATGAACCTGTATTTGTCACTCAGCTCGGTAATGATGCGTGGCGTTTGGTGGTATAGCCCGGCCGCTGACTGGCTGCGGTTTACATGTAGTCCGAGTATGCAGCATAGTCCAGCGGTTAGCGACCCTGCCTCTGGACCAAGTGGTTGGGGGTTTGAATCCTGACTGCAGTCACTACTGGTCAGAAGGTTGTAATCATTAAGCCAAGGTCCACTGCTCATTATACGATCATTAAGTACTACTCTCGTAAAGAGCTAGGGGAATATCCTGGGTACAATGAACCTGCAAAATGTACAGTACGGAGCATCTGTCTTCTCTGTCACAACCAGTGAAAGATTAGGTCCTCAGTGAGCTAAACTGGTTGAGATAATCAATTTCACTTCTTTCACTACTGTTCCACTGCTAGATTAACATGTTACCTACATGTACAGTTACTGTAGGTAAAATGTTGCGACTATTTTTGTTCCATCTGACAGGTACATGTACATGTAGAGGGCTTTCTGTTATAACATTGTTTATACATTGTCAAAGTACTGTAACATTTATTTGTTTGTTTACTTAAAGGCATCCAATGTGATTTCCGGGCAGCAAAACTGGAAATATTCTGACTAAGGCAATCTTTATGATATTCACACATACAGTACTTCTTCACATTGGCACATTTGAGTCAGTATTTCATACTTTGGGCATTTAGAAACAAGCCCCAAGATGAGTCCTTTATTTTCCGGGTACCCTATTAATCAGTCCAGGGCCCTTCCGGTAACCATTTTCCATCAGAATGTTGGGAATTTTTGCTCCATGAGGGTCAATATACATTGGGACAGCGTGTATTCAACTAACTATGGAGATAAGTGACTAGAATATTGGCTTTGAAAAATCGGGTTTCCAAGCCCTAAAAACTGCACTGGATGCCTTTAAGTGAAAGGTCACCGATGGTCACCGATGCAATGGATGACAAAAAAAATTGGGGACCGAACAGAAATTGAAAAAAAGAGACTTTTTGGTGCTCTTTTTCTCTTCAGTGCTCTGATATATTACGTCAAACAATTGAGATGACAGAAAAATTTCGACCTAGTGTTCAACACTGACTTAAATCAAACTGATTCCTTACACTGTACCCTACATTTACATTTGTACATGTAATTCAGTGCTACATCTTTGTACAATCTTCAACGGTAACAAAATGATTTGCCCTGGCCTTGAGCAAGTTTTTCAAGTTCGTCCTCTCGACCAATGATGAGTTGTGTCTCCAAAGCGCCCATATATGGAAAACGGAGCAGCTGTCCATCACATGACCGATGTACATGTATGTAATCTGGTAATATATCCAGTAAGTATGTTCTTCCCACTATATATGCTAAATACTTTGGGTCTAATCTTTCGCTCAAGTGTACCAGTGTTTCTTTGTCTGGCGTCCCAACTGTTTGATTGATAGTTAAAGCCTGGGCCGGTTATTATTAATATTAATGCTGAAATCTGTCAACAACTTGAACCTGTTGTACATTTTTGTACATCTTCCCTTGTCATGGTTTCAGCATCTAAAATTCATATGTTTCAGTCATGCAAATTAGTTAAGAAAGTTTGAACCAGTCTTGTGTTGTATTTTCCATTTTTATGGTTTTATATGTAGCTATCAAAAAGTCTACTTTAAAAAGGTTAAAAAACAAGTTTCAGTAATTATTGATATGGAAACTGTTGCAAAGTCAAATGTTGATACACATTGAAACGTTAAATATGGCTCAAGTAACTGGATAGATTTTCAGAATTGTCAGAATGATGTTTTAAGCAGCATCATCCACTACTTTTTTGTCAGTGACAAACAGAATCTGCAATTTGGTACTTATATAAAACCTATGAGTATGAATTGATACAACGTAACATGTAGGAAAATGAGGTAAAGACAAATTTTAGACAGTCCATGTTATTTGGCAGTAACAAATGTTAGCTGTTAATGTTATTCTGAATGAATTTAGGACCTTTATTTCACATTTTTGCCACAGTTGGCTAAGTACAACAAAACAAGATGAACAATATTGTTATATACATTCAACTTCTCGTCACTTTTTAGCTATGGATGGTTTGTCTAGTTGCATTAGGAATATAAATTTTTCTACATTGAAAAAAGAGTACATTTTTTGTGTACTTATTAGTATTGTGTGGATGTAATTTGAAGATGCCTACTATGGTGACACCAGTTGCAAAGTTTGCCAACAGAGGGTTTTGTAGTCGGAGCATTAGTACGGCTTTAATCCATATGGACGGCACAACTGTGGAGCAAATACCAGAACTCTGCAGACGTGCACGTTTGTCGTGACATTGCCTTTGACCCCGCCACACGGCTAGAATAAACATTATCGCTGGATTTAGACATGGCTGTAATCCAGGTGCAGTGATCCCGGGGTTATTTCCTCGTCATTGACTTTGTAATTTTCTGCATCGAGTGTCGACTACCGAACGCTCGAAGGGGATTCTCGTATTGGAGGTCAGGGGGAGTGACGTCCATATGTAATTTAGAAGCGTACGGTTTTCTTCCCAAGTTGTCCTGTAGAATTTTAATTCGTGAAAGTTGGGCGGGACAAAAATATGCCTAGATGTCCATGACCTGCATGTTATGACATGGACATGACTTACATATGTCAGGGTTGACACTCCGATCTACATTGTAGTTAGAATCAGCTATTTTACTGTAAATTTTAGGATACTCTAATAGGCTGTAACAATTTTATTTGTTGGTTCTTGGATTTTTTTAGGAAACTAATAAAGCAACAGGGCAAAAAAATACATGATTGTGTATATAAATTATAAAATTATAATGTAGACCTGCCAGAAAATGACACTGAATTCAACTAGCATGAAACTATTGAAAGTTCATCTGTGTTGGTACAAGTCATTATGAAATAAAGACTGGCAACGCTATAATGAATTTACCTTTGAGAAAGTTATTATTTCATAACACTGAATTAAAATTTTTATCTGTCACTCCGTGGTTTTAAATTTTCCTTCAAAGGATTCTCTCTAAATATTAAACTGCCACAAAACTGAAAAGTGAATATATTTTACTTACATGTGAAACAGATGGCAGGGGGCACACAGAGTCAGGTACTGGGATGAGGTAAAACCCCAGAAGGAACAAACTAATCTACAGACGTGTCGGACGCTTCAAAAGTGGCAGAAATTGTACCATTCGTCTCATACTTCACAAGTTCATTGCTGTGAGAGCCATTTTTAAACTTGCCTGGTGACAGACTGTCGTGGAACGGTGGATTGTCAGTGATGGAAATCACAATCAATTGGGCTTGCTCTTTTTTTAAAAAAAGGGAGAAAGAATTCATTCATTTCCAGGAAGATGTTGATGACAAACTTCCCACGGTGAAAAAATTGCATATTAGGCCACACCAATTTAATTTGTTGGTTCTCAGATTTTTTCGAAAGAATATGAAGCAACAGGGCAAAAAAAAATAAAAATAAGAACAGGTATATGCATCCTAATGCTATGATAGGAGCCATGAAGTCAAAACAAAGGGCTGGGTTAAAATTTAAACAATAGATTTTGAAGTTTTAATCAAACCACTGCATTGATTGATGAAAAAAACTGTAGGAACTAGGAAGAAAAGGACTTTCCTCAACTGTTGGGTGCAAAATATGAGCATTTTTAAGTTGATTCAGAACCAGAATTTTTTATTTCTTTTGCAAATAAAAAAAAAATGAAGAGGTGAATCGGAGAACCAACAAATTAAATTGGTGTGGCCTTAGCTTGACCTTTGTTTGAACATCAGTCTAAGTTTAATTTCCTCCTGATGAATTTGAAGTTGCCTTTATTTTTATCTACACAGATGGCATAATTAGTCCATGACAAAAAAATGTTAACCATTTCTTTTTCTCTCAGACGTTTGTGATCTTATCATTCTGTTGTAACTTTAGAGTTGCAATCTTATCATTCTGTTGTAACTTAGAGTTAAAGAAATCAAAGCAAGGCATTGAATCAAGAGCTATCTTGACGCAGAATCTCTGTGAGATTGGTCATCAGGTTCAAGCTGATGGAATGTTACTGTGTGCACTCCACGCGATCACATCTCGGAACTTTCATCAAGCAAAGAACTTCTTTGGCGTTGTGTAATCCGGACCTAAGCCATCGGGGCATCCCAGAGAGAGGGAAGCAGTCTGTTGTTGATTCAGAATTTATTGCGGTGGGAAAGAGCGGGTTTACATATATAGCATGTACATTAAGCCTACGATAGGGACGAGTGCTCGCAATTGAGAATGAAAGAGAAGTCAAGTGATTTAGCACTTGACTTCTCTGAGAGAAACTTATAATTAGATCTTGTGTGATGGTGATGGTGACTGTGTCTTCTTCTTATTCACCATGGTGTTTGTATGCAAATCTTTCTTTACTGTGCAATTAGGGAAACGTACAAGCTATCAGCTGTCAAGGAGGTCATGTATAGAACAAAACTGCTACCAGATGTAGACGTGATTAATGATTTTTCCCTTAGGGATTTACAACCTACCTAAGGACCATGTGGAAACACAGACACACACACGGACACACACACACACACATACACATACCAAAAACAGTACCACCGTTTTTCATGGAGGTAAAAGTGCAAACGACCCTCCATTAACTAAGATCATATTAATATTGCAGCTCACACCTGTTATCACACACTTTACCAAAATTGCCCATGCTCATGGAAACGTGGCCTACGTAAGGACCTTTAAATGTCACTATAAGCACTTCATGGAGTATGTGAGAGGTTTTCTCTGACAGAGGTGAGAGTCTCTACCATGGCAGGCACTAATTGCCTCATCTCAGGCAGTGTGACACCTGGTGCATGATATATGAAGATGACACATCTTCCCTACAGTACTTGCTCTGTATATATAGTACATGTACTAGTACGTTCTGTTCTAACCCGCCTGAACTTTTTTTCTGTCATCTCAAATTTTGTTTGACATAACAACAAAGCATGACAATTGGGGGGGGGGTCCAGGGGCATACTCCCCCAAGAAAATTTAAAATCTTGACCCTCTGAACACTATTTCCTGCATTTTGAGGAGCAAATTTTGCTGGTATGACTTACATGTACATGTACAATGTCGCCTCTTTCTGTATCTCTTGACTACACGCGGATTTTTGTCTGTCAAAGATGACAGATTGAAGATGAAAGACAAAGTTAAAGTTATCAGAAAAGTTTATCTGTATTGGTATACAACAGTATGGTAAAGTGAATGCCTAAGCATTTAATTACAAGTGCAAGTTTGAATCATATCCACAGTATTGGCACTTGATCTTATCACTTATGGCAGAAAATTATATGATAAATGCATAAAATGATTGTAATAATCACACTAACTAAAGTAATACCTTGACAAATATCAGATAATTCCTACTGGTGTCGGAAATTGATGATGACTGATGTCCCCCCCTACTACAGACATGCGTACAATTTTACCAGTAAACCGCACCCGTTATAGTAACAGTTATGTCCAAACTTCAACTGTCAAGGTCACCCTATGTCCTTGAACCGTGTCCCCATCCCGGCAGCCCCTCCTACATGGCGGCTTGCACGTGCTCGGCGGGGACAGTTCCGAACTTTCCCGCGCCCGCCGCGATAATGACGTGGCATGCGCGGGCGGCACACCTTGTCCCGGGGGCGGCTATTTCTGAATTTGTCGTTTCTCTCCCCCCGCAAAGGTCGCTGTCCTCGCGTGGGTTTGGCGCAACACCAAGTTTTTGTCAGGGACGAGAGGGATGGCGCTCATATTTCCCACGACCCCGACCATAAATAGCCGCCGGTATTCCATTGACCATCGTGACCACAACAACATCCCCGTGACGTGACAGGCCGACCCGGGGTCGCAGGCGGGGGGTATCGGATGGCGCATTTTCGACATCATCGCTGTAAACCATTCCCGTGTTTACAGAGTCGGGAGTAGTACCTTGATAAGGCGCGCTGCTGCGGTGATCTCATTTGCATAATGAGGAGGGACCACAACTTGACAGACTTCTCGTGTGGGGCTCTGGCTTGGGCGTGGCCTGGCTCTTACTAGAAATGAATTCCCTCCCCTCTGTTCTGTTCCAAGTTAAGTTTCATGTATGCGTTGAAACAACTGAGCTTGTATAACTACATTGTACATGTATAAGCATTACATGTTTTGTTCATGCCAAAATTGAATGTTAAGCCTCAGGCACACATTCTGATAATCAGGACAATGAATGGTTCGTCTGGCAACTGTCACATTGTTGTTTTTCTTGTGTTCAAAAGTATTAAAAAAAACATTTTCTTTGTAAGGAAACTAAATAAAATCCTTTACTAATCATTCTTCACAATGATGTTTTACCACACAAACAAAAAGTACCAGGACTCCTTTGGAGCCAATTTCAAGTAAAGCATTCAAGTTACATGTACATCACTGTCAGAAAATGCATATGTAATCTAGCAACAAGTTGGCAATCATAATATTTTCATTAATGGCAAATAATCACAAAAAATGTAAACATAACATTGTACTGCGCAACAAATTATTGCAAATTTAGGTACAGTATAGCCTGGGTGGTAATTCCCATACCTATATGGGTCCTATCTATGTCTAGGGGAAGCGGATCACAGATAAGATATACTAGAAGGTTAATGGATAGTACTAAATAATGAGTGAGTGATGGATATATACCATCCCATACCCATCCCAGCTTTAATTGCAATACACATTCCAAAATACATGGCTGACTGGAAGCAACAAGCATGTACATGTTGCATTTGATAGTGCAGTTGCCAACTGATATAATTTCATTGATCAGTAAATTTTTATTTGGAAAACGATAATTTAAAAGTAGTCCAGGAGAGTGCCTGAATTTTGTAACTAATCTGCAAGTTTTGAAATTGTTGACGACTTTGACGTGTTGACCCAGTGTGACCTCACACTTCAAAGAAGCCACGTGACAAGCCTTACTGGGTCAGTCTACTAAGGAAGACCAGAGTGACTGGTCGAAAGCTAGATAGGTGAGAGAATTTTTGTGTTGGATCTTAAGTTTTTAACTCTAGTTTTTAACTCTACAGTAGTTACAAAGAATTCTGTCTCCTTACGAGTGCAATAACTCTCTAAGTTAACACAAAATTTTGGAGATCCCAATAAAACAAACAAACAAACAAACTCTCACCTGCAGAAAAAAGAGTCAGGAATCCACATCAGAGTCTGTTTCGAGGTGGAAAACCTGAAAGCATAAGGATTACAAGGTTAAAAAAAACCCAGCTGTCACTCAACACTAGTCCAAAAGTCCTCTCTCGCTAGTAGTAAGGGGTAATCTCCAAGCAGATGTATGGTTTTGTTCTTATGTATAAATTTGTAAAACTTAAAAGAGGGCCTGCATGGGGGGTAGACGGGTAGTGATTACGAATTACACAAAATTTTTGCTGCCGATTACAATTTAGGTTAAATGCTGAAACCTGATTACGAACAATTAATCATTATGTCTATTATGACTGTGCTGAATATGATTAATACAATGGCTTTGTGTGACTGCCTACAGATTATGAAGATTAAAAAGGCCTGATTAAGCCTTACCAAAAAGGGCATGCAGACCCTCGTAAAAGTTCAGGAGCCAGGATTCACTAGTCTGAAAGTCTGTTATCGGCAAGGGGCAATCTCCAAGCAGATGCATGGTTTTGTTTTTGTCTTCTAACCTCTTGTAAAAACAACACTCCTTCAAGGTGATGCAGCCAAGGTGATATCAGTCTTATCTACGTTGAAGCACATCTGGCCTTAAAATAGACCTAACATTTATGGTCTACATCGCGAAGAAAACGAAACTTTTTTTTTTCAGCTGAACCAAAACTATGCCCCCCTCCCACAAATGTGCGATTTCGTGGGACCAAAACTCACCTCGTACCGCCGACATTGAGATGTATGATGTCCCCCGGACACGGCAGGGGATCCATGCTACCAAACAAGGCAAAATACAGTTTGCTGGCTTACATAGAGAGCGTTAATGTGTGTAAATAAACACGGGAATCACGAGAAAACGGAAGAACGAAACGATGACAAATCAATCCTGCGCGGTGACCTGGCAAAAATAACCACAGCGCGCATCCCGGAATTCACGACGTCTGATTGGTGGATATGATGCATCACGTGGTACAGGTCATCCAACATGGCTGCGCACACGGTTTGTAAAAATTCCCACATTTTTACCTAAATTTTTCAAGAAATATTGAGAATAAATCATCATAGGGCTAGATGATGAGAACGATGCTGTTTCTAGAAGGTGTTCAGAACTTGGGGCGTGTGACTGCACCGATTTTCAAAGAGCATTTAGGAAGAAACGCTGTGTTGAAGTGTAAGACTAAGAGGTATGTACACAGCTCCTGTGCTCTGACAGCCAAACTCAAGGATCCTCCAGGCGTGAAGAAACCCCCAGACGGCCTTCCTGTCTTCCAGTACATCGGCAAACACACCAAGAGGGTGAACAAGATCTTCGTCTGGGGAAACGCGGTTACCGGCGCGTTGGGCATCCCGGACTTTCTCAACCCACCTCCCAGAAAGCGTGTCCGTAAGCACCAGACCGTACCTTACTGCCTGCAGGACTTTTCGCAAGAAGCGCGAACTGTTTCTTGTGGTTACGGTTTCACCGTTCTCACGAGTTCAAAGGAGCGAGGGAAGGTGTGGGGTACGGGTGTGAACACTGATTCGCAGCTAGGCTTGCAGAAGGCCGTGAAAAGTACCCACGAAGGAGCGAGCGCGATTGTCTTAGATTACGTGATTGCGCCTGCACCTGTGGATCTGCCTCTCGCGCAGCTGCAGGAGACCCAGGTGCTTCAGGTGGCCTGCGGGCGGGCGCACACCCTGATCTTGACAGACGGGGAAGGCGTGTTTTCCCTCGGGAACAACGCGTACGGCCAGTGTGGCCGCCCTGTGGTGGAAAAGGAAGACTACAGAGGCAGCCCACAGGTTAACAAGGTTAATGTCAAAGGGAAAGTGAAGCAGCTAGCAGCTGGGCTTGACCACAGCTTGTTTCTAACCGAAGACGGAGAGGTGTACAGCTGTGGGTGGGGTGCCGACGGTCAGACGGGACTGGGACACTACAAGACCGAGCACCAACCTACCAGACTCCTGGGAGACATCGAGGGCGAGAAAATCACGCAGGTGGCGACATTTGCCGACTGCTGCCTCGCTGTCTCCGAGAAAGGAGACCTTTTCGGCTGGGGGAACTCCGAGTACAATCAGCTGGCTTCTGTGACAGATACAACGCAGGTTAACATACCCAGACTCTTACCGTTCGACTACATCGGGAAAGCTGTACAGGTAGCAGTAGGTGGAACGATATGTGCCGTCCTAAACAACCAGGGTCAGGTGTACGTATGGGGCTACGGGATACTCGGCAAAGGTCCCAAACTTGACGAGACCCCCATCCCAGAGCAGCTACCGGAGGCGCTGTTCGGACGAAACGATTTCAATCCAGACGTGACGGTGAAGGAAGTCAAGGCCGGACTGAACTGTTTTGCGGCGGTGACGACAATCGGAGACTTGTACACGTGGGGCGTGAACAAACACGGGTGTCTGGGACTGGGGCACCAGAAGGACCAGTACTTTCCCTGGAGAGTCTCTCTACCAGGAGAGGTTCTGAGTGTAGACTGTGGGGTGGACCACATGGTCGCCGTCATCAAATCACTGCTGTGATGCGTCTTTACAAGAACAGAATAAGTGAACATTTGATTTGATTTATTGAAATTGCAACAGTGCAATACACGCGGAACTGAGGCAGCTGTTGCTGGTGTTGTGTCCCACATATAGAAACAAATACTGGACAGACAATACTCATTTTCACTTGAGTCTAGTGGGGAAAGTTGTATAAAGTGCCTTTCCCAAGGGCACAAGATCGGTTGCATGTCAGGACTTGAACCCGGGACCTCTTGATTCCGAGTTAAGCACGCTGCCATTGCGCCACACGACATTTGAATATCCTTATTTACTAGTAATTGATTAGTTCACTAAGGTTTTAGAATATGACAAAATCCTATCTGTATTTCTGCCAGTAGAATTGGCAGTTCTACTTGTAGAAATTCTGATTCTGTAAATTTGAAAGAACACAACTTTTCATCTTTGATTCATGTCACTGTAGATCAGTTGATTGACTGGACAGGATTTATACATGGGGGACCACTCCAACACATTCCTAACACCCTGAACATGATTTCTGTTGACAGGCTCTATCTACCAGTAGAATTAGCAAATCTGCCAGATTGCCATCTGTTTACAGGTATTTGGGGTAAAGTTAAATCCTTTCCCAGTTATAATGTTTACCTTTGCAGAAGGAAAATGAACACATGTATGTACTTTTTTTGTTTAGTTTCCTACTCTTCCCTTTCAAAGAAATGAGGTCAATGACCTGGACCAAATGGCAGTCACTATTGTAACTAGAGCAGTATCAGACACCCTGTGGTGTTGGGTTACATTATGTAGCAGGTGGCAGGACAAGAGTCGGAGTGGCTGGCCACCATGTGTATATGGTTGTGAAAAAGAATAAAACGAGCAGTAGTTTGTAATCCAAAGCCATGTGAAGGTAGACATATGCATTTTCTTTAAAAGTGTTATCTTTCTTGTTATCACTTGATATGGTTAGGTAAGGGTCTGCCAGGAAACTTTCACACACTCCACACCCCCCATTGACCCATTCCATTGCTGGCTCATTGTCTTAAGTAGAAGATCCTTTAACAAATCCCCTTCCCCTTTATTTTGAAGCCATTCCCTGATTAGCTGCCAATTTATGTTTTGTAATGGAGCAGCCAATAGTAAAACAGCAATCAATCTCTTTGATGCAAGTTTTATGTAAGAACTGACATATGGTGCACAGTATCTAACCATTCATTCTGAAGCCAGATCAAAGTCGATCTGTGCAAGCTAGTCTGTGAAATGACTAAAACATACGTCAAAGATATCAATCACATCAATGTTTAATCGATTTGGAACCACTTTACTGTACAAGATATATTTTGCCAGAAAAGAGAACCACGGAGAAAAATGACACTGTATATATGAGTTCTGCTTCGCTTCTTCTGTAGCTACTGTAGCAATGTATACATGTACATCTATCACAAGTGTGTAATTAAGTAGCGTCCCTGTGTGAGTGTAGAACTACAATGATGACGACTACCCTTTCAGGGTATAGCCGACTGGCACCAGTAAAATAAAGCTATCTGTCAATCCGGCTAACCCAATTACCCATCCACACAAAGCTACAAGAAGAAGTGGCTCCATAACCATAAAAACAGCCCTTCTAATCGTAAATATTTCGCAGAGATGAACCGAGGGGGGCTTTCAATGGATTTCTTTGATCACGCGGTGCATTAGCCTGCCCCAGACAGTTAATGTGGACGAATTGTGACTTAGTTGTGTTCAGGAGACGTCCCAAAAAGGTCATTCTGTATATTACGCCGGTCAACTTTTCTTTCTTTTTTTTTTCAATGCCCTTTTTCTATTGTGAGGTTGTACAGCGTAACGGCAAGGTGTTTGGCCACAGTGGTGTTTGGCCCAGAACCCAGAGGTCCTTGGTTCGAATCCTGACATGTCACCGATCTTGTGCCCTTGGGAAAGACACTTTACATGACTTATTAAGCTTTCCTCACTCCACCCAGGTGTAAAATGGGTACCTGACTTTGGTTGGGTAGGTAAAAGGCGGTGGAAGGAGAGGGATGGGCTCGGACCTCCAATACCGTGCCCTAGACACAGTGGATTAACTAGTATGGATTAACAACCCACGGTCCCTTCGGCCTTAAAAAGGCTACGGGACTACCTTTATACCTCTTTCTATATCTATACTCCATATGATATTTCTTGGTACGTTTCATGGGGTCTCTCAATATGGGCAACCTGATGATAACATCTAAATGTATTGAACCAGGAAAGTGTTTGTCTATCGGATCGAAGATCATGGCATGCAAATGTACGGAAAAATAGGTTACTTCAATAATTTTCATCGATGTACAATATAGAACAGTGGCCATCACCTGGATACATCTACGAATCTAATTTTTCATCTTGCATTTCAATTTCGAGTTCTTGAATTTCAATTCAATTTTCATTTTTTATTAGTAAATCAATAATCTGGAGAATACAGACTATATTGTATACAACATGGATTTTTTTTTTAAAAACATTGAGGCACCCTATAAATTAAAATCTAAAATCCAAGCGTGCTGGGTCTCCTTCAGACTTGACCTCCCTGTCGGTTAATTGTCAAAATCTTCTCCCACCCTCCACGCAACCGTCGTCATTTGGACGTACATGTATAAACAAACCCACAACTCAGCCGCTCAAAATAATACCCGAACCGAAATACCAATATATGTACGTTTCAGTGCTCCATTCAAATATCTCACACGTACATTACAGTACATGTACATGTATCTGTTTTAACATGGGGATTTTGGCGCATTAGACTAATAGTGATCTACTGCGAAGGCTAGCTCCGTTTTGAAGAATAAAAGACTTGCTGGTTGTTACTGTCTTCTCTCATTCAAAATTTGTATCTTAACATTTGTCGTTCCTTAGTATATTTCAAACCTAGTCATCTTGTTTTTTCAGCCCTTAATGTTTTGTTTTTTGCGCTTTCGCATTAGATGTAGGGTCACCAAAGGACGTCATCCCTAAAAATGACTTGGTGTGGCCTAATGTACAAATGTAGTAGTACACCAGTACAAGACTGGGGGATTTCCCACAAATCAGCCTTGTCATCGATCAAGTACAAAACTAGCTGGGAGCTCCGGGAGGCGTGTTTTTTTTTCGCGCTTTCGCATTAGATTTAGGGTCACCAGAGGACGTCATCCATAAGAATGACTTGGTGTGGCCTAATGTAGTAGTACGCTAGTACAAGACTGGGGGATTTCCCGCGAATCAGCCTTGTCATCGATCAAGTACAAAACTAGCCGGGAGCTCCCGGAGGCGTGTCAGGGAACGAAAGACCCACTGACAGGATCCCCTCCCCCTGTCCAACCTCCGCGGGGCATGCCTGGGGCGTCCGGAGGGCCCACTTATCATGACACACGAGCCGGGGACCGTGTTTTCACTTACCGACAGCTGGTCTTATAGGCTTGA
>NW_017803647.1:293211-294916 GCF_001625305.1 Branchiostoma belcheri | reverse complement strand
CTGTTGACAGGCTCTATCTACCAGTAGAATTAGCAAATCTGCCAGATTGCCATCTGTTTACAGGTATTTGGGGTAAAGTTAAATCCTTTCCCAGTTATAATGTTTACCTTTGCAGAATGAAAATGAACACATGTATGCACTTTTTTTGTTTAGTTTCCTACTCTTCCCTTTCAAAGAAATGAGGTCAATGACCTGGACCAAATGGCTGTCACTATTGTAACTAGAGCAGTATCAGACACCCTGTGGTGTTGGGTTACATTATGTAGCAGGTGGCAGGACAAGAGTCGGAGTGGCTGGCCACCATGTGTATATGGTTGTGAAAAAGAATAAAACAAGCAGAAGTTTGTAATCCTAGACCATGTGAAGGTAGACATATGCATTTTCTTCAAAAGTGTTACCTTTCTAGTTATTACTTGATATGGTTAGGTACATGTACTAGTACCTAGTAAGGGTCTGCCAGGAAACTCCCCCCCCCCATTGACCCATTCCATTGCTGGCTCATTGTCTTAAGTAGAAGATCCTTTAACAAATCCCCTTCCCCTTTATTTTGAAGCCATTCCCTGATTACCTGCCAATTTATGTTTTGTAATGGAGCAGCCAATAGTAAAACAGCGATCAATCTCTTTTATGCAAGTTTTATGTAAGAACTGACATATGGTGCACTGTATCTAACCATTCATTCTGAAGGCAGATTAAAGTCGATCTGTGCAAGCTAGTCTGTGAAATGACAAAAGCATACGTCAAAGATATCAATCACATCAATGTTTAATCGATTTGGAACCACTTTACTGTACAAGATATATTTTGCCAGAAAAGAGAACCACGGAGAAAAATGACACTGTATATGAGTTCTGCTTCACTTCTTCAGTAGCAACTGTAGCAATGTATACATCTATCACAAGTGTGTAATTAAGTAGCGTCCCAGTGTGAGTGTAGAACTACAATAATGACGACTACCCTTTCAGGGTATAGCCGACTGGCACCAGTAAAATAAAGCTATCTGTCAATCCGGCTAACCCAATTACCCATCCACACAAAGCTACAAGAAGAAGTGGCTCCATAACCATAAAAACAGCCCTTCTAATCGTAAATATTTCGCAGAGATGAACCGAGGGGGGCTTTCAATGGATTTCTTTGATCACGCGGTGCATTAGCCTGCCCCAGACAGTTAATGTGGACGAATTGTGACTTAGTTGTGTTCAGGAGACGTCAGGGGATTAAGTCAGAGTGCTAACCTCCTAGCGGTATTCCCCGGGCAACAGCCATAGCAATGACCCTGGGTTGCGATACCACCGGGAGCAGGTTGGTGAGCCATCGGCGTAGCGCCGCGAGGCCCCCCCTGTTCCTGGCAGGTTCAACCATGGTGGGACGGTTCTCAGGGGAGCTTTTGCTGGCTAATAGCACCTGCACCGCCGCAGTCCCCGATGGGCGGTATAGAAATACAGCCGAGGTTGTGCGTAGGGCCAGCAACCCACCACGGAAAAAACCATTGCGACGAAACCTCAACAAGTTGAAAATTGCAGTAGGACTGACCAAAATGGCTCATTGACCCAGGAACGGATGGACTTACGCAAACGGAAAAATGGCAGCATAATGAAAATTGCTACTTGGAATGTGTTATCTATGAGCAAGGACGGCTCAGCGCAGCTGGTATCAAATGAGCTCTCACGTCTTGACATCACACTAGCAGGACTTACTGAAGTCC
>NW_017803647.1:288796-293191 GCF_001625305.1 Branchiostoma belcheri | reverse complement strand
ACTTCGTCTCCAACTCCACGGTACGCCAAAAAACTGGTCAGCCGCCCGTCTCCCACAAGATCAGACAGGCCCGCCTGCGACTCTTTGGTCACTTAGCCAGAGCCGAGCCACCCCTGGAAGCTGCCAGTCTACTGAGGGCAGCCACGCCTGCAGGCTGGTCCAGACCCAGAGGCAGACCCAGACGCAGGTGGGGAGACCAGCTGAATGCAGACCTCAGCACAGTGGGCCTTGATACAGCTACAGCCTGGCTGAGGGCGCAGGACAGAACTGGCTGGAAGTCAACTTGGAAAGGCGCTACGCTCCCCGGAGCATGCGGTCCTGAGTGAGAGTGAGTGAGAGTCAACTTTTCTTTCATTTTTTTTTCAATGCCCTTTTTCTATTGTGAGGTTGTACAGCGTAACGGCAAGGTGTTTGGCCACAGTGGTGTTTGGCCCAGAACCCAGAGGTCCTCGGTTCGAATCCTGACATGTCACCGATCTTGTGCCCTTGGGAAAGACACTTTACTTTACATGACTTATTAAGCTTTCCTCACTCCACCCAGGTGTAAAATGGGTACCTGACTTTGGTTGGGTAGGTAAAAGGCGGTGGAAGGAGAGGGATGGGCTCGGACCTCTAATACCGTGTCCTAGACACAGTGGATAACCCACCGTCCCTTCGGCCTTAAAAAGACTACGGCACTACCTTTACCTCTTTCTATATCTACACTCCATACAATATTTTTTGGTATGTTTCATGGGGTCTCTCAATATGCGCAACTAGATGATAACATCTAAATGTATTGAACCAGGAAAGTGTTTGTCTATTGGATCGAAGATCATGGCATGCAAATGTACGGAAAAATAGGTTACTTCAATAATTTTCATCGATGTATAATATAGAACAGTGGCCATCACCTGGATACATCTACGAATCTAGTTGTTCATCTTGCATTTCAATTTTGAGTTCTTGAATTTCAATTCAATTTTCATTTTTTATTAGTAAATCAATAATCTGGAGAATACAGACTATATTGTATACAACATGGATTTTTTTACAAAACATTGAGGCACCCTATAAATTAAAAATCTAAAATCCAAGCGTGCTGGGTCTCCTTCAGGCTTGACCTCCCTGTCAGTTAACTGTCAAAATCTTCTCCCACCCTCCACACAACCGTCGTCATTTGGACGTACATGTATAAACAAACCCACAACTCAGCCGCTCAAAATAATACCCGAACCGAAATACCAATATATGTACATTTCAGTGCTCCATTCAAATATGTCACACGTACTTTACAGTATCTGTTTTAACATGGGGATTTTGGCGCATTAGACTAATAGTGATCTGCTGCGAAGGCTAGCTCCGTTTTGAAGAATAAAAGACTTGCTGGTTGTTACTGTCTTCTCTCATTACCTTCGCCAAGAAGGTTATGTTTTCAGTAGCGTTTGTCTGTGTGTGTGTGTGTTTGTGTGTGTGTGTGTGGTTTAGCAAGATAACTCAAGAAGCAGTGGATGGATTGGAATGAAACTTGGTAGGTGGGTAGGTCTTCATGAGACCTAGAAATGATTAGATTTTGGGCCCCCTGGCGGCTTTCCCAGGTACTGCAGCAGAACTTCCGGTTTTGATATCTCGTGATCTGGACATGCTAGGGTCATGAATTTTGGATGGCAGATAGCTCTTGGGATAGAGAAGAAGTGACATGAGTTTGGGTCCCCTAGCGCCTTGTTCTTGAACTGCAGGAGCATTTGTTGAAAAAAATTCGAAGGACGATAACTCAAGAACCGGTTGACGTATTGTCGTGATTTTTGGTATGTAGGTAGTTGAAGTGATGCTTGACATAATCAGATGGCAATTATGCAAATCAGGACTTAATTTGCATAATTAATGAGGAAATTCTATAAATCTGCTTTGTTCAATAATAGAACTATGAAACACTTGTGACATCTACTTGAGAACGAGAAAAACATCTGAGGATATAGATTATGTAAATGAGGACCTAATTTGCATAATTAATGGCAAATTCTTATAATTCCATAGTTGTAACTGCTGCACCCCGAATTTCATACTTGCCACATTTGGAAGTTAAGTGAAGGTGAACATCAATAAACATAATTTATTCAAATCATGACCTCATTTGCATAATTTATGAGGAAGTGCTATAATAGCCTTTTTGTTATGATAAGGCCGTCATTGGGTGGAGAATATGATCAACTGATATAATCCATGCAAATGAGGCTCTTATTTACAAAATCAATGATTAAAATTGTATAATTCGTCACCCGCAAGGGTTAACATCATTTGGCGAAGGTATGAGATCGTGGAACTCTTGTTCAAAATTTGTATCTTAACATTTGTCGTTCCTTAGTATATTTCAAACCTAGTCATCTTGTTTTTTCAGCCCTTAATGTTTTGTTTTTTGCGCTTTCGCATTAGATATAGGGTCACCAAAGGACGTCATCCCTAAAAATGACTTGGTGTGGCCTAATGTAGTAGTACACCAGTACAAGACTGGGGGATTTCCCGCGAATCAGCCTTGTCATCGATCAAGTACAAAACTAGCTGGGAGATCCGGGAGGCGTGTTTTTTTTTTCGCGCTTTCGCATTAGATTTAGGGTCACCAGAGGACGTCATCCATAAGAATGACTTGGTGTGGCCTAATGTAGTAGTTCGCTAGTACAAGACTGGGGGATTTCCCGCGAATCAGCCTTGTCGTCGATCAAGTACAAAACTAGCCGGGAGCTCCCGGAGGCGTGTCAGGGAACGAAAGACCCACTGACAGGATCCCCTCCCCCTGTCCAACCTCCGCGGGGCATGCCTGGGGCGTCCGGAGGGCCCACTTATCATGACACACGAGCCGGGGACCGTGTTTTCACTTACCGACAGCTGGTCTTATAGGCTTGACAGCTGACACGACATGGATCTCTCATCCCCTGCACAGTGATTCACTGTGTTTGTGTGAGTGTGCGTGAGTGTGTGTGACAACACAAACCAGAGCGTGTGTATGATGGAGCGGACATGTGCGAGTTTGAGTTTTATTTAAATGCACGATAAGCCTCATAAGAGGCTATTCTTCCTGTGGTCTACACATTACATTCATGTATACATATATTACAATTGAAGAGAAACGTACAAAGACATACAAATTTAACACTATGGAGCAAAAATAACATTTTAGATCGTGATGTATCTTTCGTTGACCCCAAGTGCCCACTGTAAGCCCGGTACTAGAATCTTCTAAACTTGAAGCAAAATTTAAAATTATCAAATCATAAAAACAAATAGACCCTTGCAATGCCGGTGAATATGAAAGAAATAGACTATAAACTAGTCCAGTATACCTCGACCTGGAGGCAGTAAAATTTTACGTCCACTTCATTGTTTATATCTACAAACAAAAGCTATTGTTCGTTTGCAGATGTGGCAATGCTACATGGTCTAATGTAATTAGTAGAATCAGTAATTTGTAAAGTTATTTAAAACAAAAACGATCGACCCATGTGCACCACAGACTGTTGTCATAGCTTGCAAGTAAAAAGAAAATGCTGGTGTATTATGTGCAAGCCTACCACGTCACAGAAAGTGTCGTCTTCGTGCCTTATTAAGTTATTATATACTCAAGGACTAGTTCTAACTGTCGCGTAAGATCTAGAGTTGAGAGATGGCTCCATTAGGCGGAGTTCCTCACTTGTGAAATACGGCCACTCGTGTCTGAAAAGCAAATGTCACATCGTATCAGGAGGAGCATCCATCTTGTAGGGCGCGGCGCTGTATCCAAGGAGCTAGGGGCACGGCGAAGTCCATACACTGTTGTACGTACAAGTGTCTACAGCCACTCTTCGGAGTATGGTGAGTCTACAAGTGCTTTCAGTCCTCGTACAAGTATGTAAAAATGTACAGACAGTTCCATAGCTGTTTTAGGCCGTAGGGCTAGTGGGTTGTTGATCTATACGGTGTCTAGGGCACGGTATTGGAAGGCGGAGCCCATCCCTCTCCTTCCACTGCCCTTTTTCCTTCCCAACTGAGTCATTTTACACCTGGGTAGTGTAAGGAAAGTCGTGTAAAGTGTCTTTTCGAAGGACACATCGTCTACCCATGAATGCCAGGGATCTAAGCCTAGCCATTCGGTAATTCGGTGCCTCAATTAAACAATTGGACAGCCAGGCACATGGAATTGTATAGTAACATTTGGCACACGTACATACCAGTGCTAGCATATTACAACTGATAGAGTTTTGTAAAAAAAATTCCCACAGAGGAGTCCTTCCCAGCTTTGTGTATATTTCCTTCAGCCAGACTGTGGCGTTTGATGTTCCCAGTCCAATCTATTTGCTGTGTATATAAAACGATACGGCCCAGCAGTTCTGATGGTTAACGTTGGTGTGATAAATCGTTTTACCGAGCGTGATTATTCGTGTA
>NW_017803647.1:286815-288776 GCF_001625305.1 Branchiostoma belcheri | reverse complement strand
CTATTGTCGTTTGCAGATGTGGCAATGCTACATGGTCTAATGTAATTAGTAGAATCAGTAATTTGTAAAGTTATCTTAAACAAAAACGATCGGCCCATGTGCACCACAGACTGTTGTCATAGCTTGCAAGTAAAAAGAAAATGCTGGTGTATTATGTGCAAGCCTACCACTTCACAGAAAGTGTCGTCTTCGTGCCTTATTAAGTTATTATATACTCAAGGACTAGTTCTAACTGTCGCGTAAGATCTTGAGTTGAGAGATGGCTCCATTAGGCGGAGTTCCTCACTTGTGAAATACGGCCACTCGTGTCTGAAAAGCAAATGTCACATCGTATCAAGAGGAGCATTCGTCTTGTAGGGCGCGGCGCTGTATCCAAGGAGCTAGGGGCACGGCGAAGTCCATACACTGTTGTACGTACGAGTGTTGACAGCCACTCTTCGGAGTATGGTGAGTTTAGCAGTGCTTTCAGCCCTCGTACAAGTATGTAAAAATGTACAGACAGTTCCATAGCTGTTTTAGGCCGTAGGGCTACTTTGAAACTTTATTCATCAAAACAACATTGCAGGCTGAAACAGCCTGAATTGTGTTGCAAGTCACATGTAATTCCATATTAATAATAACAATTGTAACATTTTAGCGTTAAAAAGATTTAGTGTTAAAAGAAATATTCGATAATGACGTATTGTATAAAATATCGATAACACATTAAAATATAGACAATAATTGAATGGAACAACTTAAGAATACAAATACAAGGAGGCAATAAAATCTTTTATAAAAGTCTATAGTGTCCTTCAGATTTTAAAAAGTCTATAGTGTCCCTCACTGCTGCAAGATGTTGAGTGATCTGGGGATAAATGATTGTCTATGTCTCTCTGTACGGCTAAGTGGTATCTTGTAGCTGAAAGTCTGACGGCGGAGTTGGTAGGTTGTCCGTCTACCCGGCTCAAGGAACTGCTGGCAAGGGTGAGTGTCATCCGCCATCACCCTCCTGAGTTCACGTACGGATGCCTCACGTCTCCGCTCCTCCAGGGTCGGCAGCTGACCGGAAGGAATTCCAATGATTCTGCAGCAGATTTTCTGTACTTTCTCGAGCTCGTCAGCCAACCCGCGAGGTAACCCTCCCCACACTGGTGATCCGTATTCCAGCACTGGTCTGACAAATGTCTTGTAAATTTGTAACAGAACGTCTACTGGAAGCCCCGCTCGTTTGGACAGTCGCAAGGGCTAGTGGGTTGTTGATCTATACGGTGTCTAGGGCACGGTATTGGAAGGCGGAGCCCATCCCTCTCCTTCCACTGCCTTTTTCCCTTCCCAATTGAGTCATTTTACACCTGGGTAGTGTAAGGAAAGTCGTGTAAAGTGTCTTTTCGAAGGACACATCGTCTACCCATGAATGCCAGGGATCTAAGCCTAGCCATTCGGTAATTCGGTGCCACAATTAAAACAATTGGACAGCCAGGCACATGGAACTGTATAGTGACATTTGGCACACGTACATACCAATACTAGTATATTACAACTGATAGAGGTTTGTAAAAAAAATCCCACAGAGGAGTCCTTCCCAGCTTTGTGCATATTTCCTTCAGCCAGACTGTGGCGTTTGATGTTCCCAGTCCAATCTATTTGCTGTGTATATAAAACGATACGGCCCAGCAGTTCTGATGGTTAACGTTGGTGTGATAAATCGTTTTACCGAGCGTGATTATTCGTGTATATTTCCCTGGCAAAACGATTGATTGCTAACCGTACCAGAGCTAGAGAGAGAGAGACCTTTTACACTCCTATGGGGACATGCAGTGATATTCCCCAAGGTAGCCACTGCCTTGCACGTATAGCGCCTCCGGTCATGCATACGGGAAAAAGCACCTGTTTCGGGAGCCTCTACAATATCAGGAGTTATGTCTGTGCTCGTTTGCAGCAAATGATCCGGAAAGGTCACGCCATTTTTATACACATGG
>NW_017803647.1:232884-286795 GCF_001625305.1 Branchiostoma belcheri | reverse complement strand
GTAGCCGGCCAGAGAAGCTGGAGCTTCTTATTCACCCCGCAAAAGAAGTCTGGTGGAGACTATCAAAAATCAAGGATGAAGACAAAGTTTGTTGCATGTTATGGAGGGAAGCACAGAAAAAAGTTGTGAGCAGTAACTTACATCAGATAGTGCAAGACTAGCACTGGAAGCTTGAACTAGAAAGCATGAAAGGAAAAAGGTGACAGAAATGGAATGAAGTGACAGGCAATGACAGGTGTGAATTGCATTTGCACTTAATGACTTTGTGATATACATGTATTGGTGTGTGATACTAGTATACATGTGCCTGCAGGGCTATCAAGGAAGCAATGACAAAAAAAAATTTGCTAAATTTCTTCATGCTGATTTTATTAATGGTTCGACAAAAACTATTGAGTAAAATGCTCTCGCAGAACACAGGCTATTAGAGAGATGCCGGGAAAGGTCATATGTCCATATGGGCAAATCCAGCAATCCTAAATGGATGGAGGAATTTTGGTTTGTACCATTTTGGGACGGAACTGGAATTTGTCTCATGGGTTGGGCGAAACTTATTCATATAAAACGCTATTTTCTTTTAATTTCCCATAAAAATATCTTATTTTTCTTTTTAAATGTTGTTGAATATTCAGACATTGTTCAATTTAAAGGCAGGAACAGAAGTAAACAAACCTACGTGGCAGTTTCTTCCGTTCAAATATAAGTTCATTACATTAATATAGACATAGCATAATGACCTTAAGACAGTCTTTATGCATATGCTTAAAATTAGTGATAGCGAGGAGATTCTTTCTTTCTGTCACATTGTTATACATCTTGATATACTAGTACATACCCAAATGCGGAAGTGAGCATAATTTTCAACGTTACAAGGTCTGAAAAAATCGTTCGCTTACGGAAGATGTGCGCCACGCCGACGTCAAACTTCCTGAGGCCCATGGTCTGCTCCAGAGCTTGCTCCACGTCTGGTGTGATGTGGTGACATCCCCGGCCCCTGTCCGTCAGTCGGATCTGTTGTTGTACCCACACGGTTTCCCCCCGACACTCCTTGTCAGCCATGGTCCACACGAATGTGATCTTCGCCAGCTGGTGACCTGGCGTTACCTCCGACCTATGACCTGACGCTCATATGGGGAGGTGGGCCCACAGGAAGGTCGACACTCGCATCACTTCAACTGGTTTCCTGTGTTTATCTTGAAGAACTCGGTACGTATATGTTTTCCGATCTATATTTGAGTCTAGAGAAGGGAACTGTGGGCATTTGGGGAAACGTTTATTGATGCCTGCGACAAAGATTGAGACAATGTGGCGCTAGAATCCTGCGGGCGTCGACGCAGACTCGAGATCGAAATGTTTTGCTTTTAGGGTTTCCCCATTTTACACGTTCGCTAGGTCTTTCTTTACTGAAGTCACTGTATCATTCACGGCAGTCGAGGACAAAATCGAGGTGTGAAACGGTGTCTGATGTTTAGAATACGTGATATTTCTCACGCGTCAAGCTGTGATGATAACTTTCACCCTTCCGGGGTGGACCTTTTCACTTGGTCTCAAATTGGAGGGCGTGTCGCTATCGAGTTGATCTGTAAACAATGTCACTTATTGCTTATCTGCAGCCATTTTCCAACTTCTAGTTTTAAAATACCCTTCTCTTGATATAGATATCGTCATATGTGAAAACAAACGGGTATCGGAATGAAGAAACAGAATTTATAAATCTTGGACCTCCCCTTTTCCTGTGCCGAAATAAACCATCTCAGCAATGACAGGAATGCGGCACTTCTCTCAACGTGTAGGTTTCACGACCAGCAAAATAAATACGAAAACCTTCGTTAACTCGATCGTGGAGACGATAAACTGTTCACCACGACACTTGGAGGCGTGAAATCTTTAATAACCACGATTTCTTTGACCGGAAAATTGATTGGTCACAGTTTATTTGCCGGCCTTGATCTAATTTTTGCTGTTTGTGAAATGGACACCTCGGGGCGGCCCTGAAACAGATCGCAGGTCAGCGTTTGTGGAGGCTGTCCTGTACACATAGGAGAGTGCGGGGGCCGCATGTTGACTCATACCGACACATTTCCTACCTCTTCCAGAAAACGAAGGAAGTTGCCGAGAGGAGTATTGTGGAGGTGAGACCGGGAGGGATAACGGTATATTTGTCACCATGCCGGTGTTTCACACGAGGACCATTGAAAGCATCTTGGAGCCTGTAGCCCAGCAGGTATGTGTGTATCATATACTTGGCCTTTTTCCCCTCCCAACTTCACCCTAGTCACTGCAGTTGTCTTGTTTGACCTCATAGCTATGGGGTTATAAAGCCGCAGTTGTTGCGGTGTCATGTTTATTGAGATCAAAGAGACTCAGATTTTCACAGGCATTTTGCGGCAGTCAAGTTCAGTAACCATCTATAATTACTTGTGTCGTGCTGTAATTCAATAAAGGTTCTTCCAAGGTGGTCCTAAATAATTAATCATTGTGTAGGTTCCAAAAGGTTTGCAGTCAACTTATCTAGGCCAAAGACAAACTTTATTATTGAAATATGTAATATGCCAACATAAGAAAGATTATTGTGGGATGCATTATGTTTGAGTTATGCAAGGAGGTTGTATGAAGCTCCAATTCTACCTCTATGGTTTATGCTGTACTCATCAGTTAATTACACTATATCATTGTTGTAAAATTGTGGAGAGCCTGAAATTCTTGCTGATCATACATGTAAGTTGACAAAAAACTAGACACAGACTCTGTCAAGGCAGTTTAAACTTAACCCCCCCTGAAGCAGGCTAGTTGCCAAGTCTGCAATGTTATTAGAAAATTCCACAATCAGCTTGGGGAAAGTCTCTGTTGAGTATGTCTGTACAGGCTTTGGGTCAGCTTAACAGAGGATGTAAAGGTGTTATCAATCATTTATTTATTTAGTCATAACAAATGACAAATATGCATAGTTTTATGCCACTGGGTCTATGTACTACAGTAGTCTTTTGGTCCCACTTCAAGATCTAAGCAACATACTACAGTAGTACAATAGCATACAGAAACAAGTTTGATTTTTGGATAAGAAAAGTAACTAAAACTTCATTTGACGATAAACATTTTGCCATTTATAATACTTGTATAACCATCACTGCTATATAACTTGACCACAGACTTTAATGATAGTCAGTCATACTGACATCACAATGAACATCACAGCCAGTCTGCAATAAGTATGTCACTGTATATGCAATATAACACAGGACTCAGTAGCAAGTGTTTAAGCTTGAGTTTATACCCTGGGTAGCGTCAGCCTCAGGGAAGGAATCCCTGTCAAGGTTTCCTGGATCTAAACATAGTTAAACAAACAGTGATGAGTGCCAACTTGGCTGGGACTGTAGCCTACAGCAGACAGAACTTCTAACACTACTTGTATCTACATGTAGCTAGGCTGCCTGGAACTTACAAAATAGCATAAAGAAGGGCAGATAGTAAAATTGTTCTTGTACGTAACTGCTTTCTTGCAATTCATTGTTTTACTGTTAGCTTAGGCTTCAGTCAGGATGAAGTGAGGTTGACAATCTTAATCCATATAATCTAAGGGGATCTGAGTTTGACGTATAACATTTGTGCCATTTAGGATGATGTGGTCGATGTGTATATCTGGGCCAAATGGTACATGTGTGTCCAACCAGCAAAGATGATAACCCAATTACTGGTAACCTATCCAATATGGGATCTGGTAAATACAGGGGGATAACATCAAAGCCATTTGACAAATTTAATGATTTTATAAAAGTTTTGATGTGGTCATCCTTTGGATGTTTGAGGTCAAGGTATTACGTNTTTGTAAAAAAATTCCCACAGAGGAGTCCTTCCCAGCTTTGTGTATATTTCCTTCAGCCAGACTGTGGCGTTTGATGTTCCCAGTCCAATCTATTTGCTGTGTATATAAAACGATACGGCCCAGCAGTTCTGATGGTTAACGTTGGTGTGATAAATCGTTTTACCGTAGCGTGATTATTCGTGTATATTTCCCTGGCAAAACGATTGATTGCTAACCGTACCAGAGCTAGAGAGAGAGAGACCTTTTACACTCCTATGGGGACATGCAGTGATATTCCCCAAGGTAGCCACTGCCTTGCACGTATAGCGCCTCCGGTCATGCATACGGGAAAAAGCACCTGTTTCGGGAGCCTCTACAATATCAGGAGTTATGTCTGTGCTCGTTTGCAGCAAATGATCCGGAAAGGTCACGCCATTTTTATACACATGGCACAGGTGTCCCACGGGGAATACATACACCTGTGCAGGTACGGAAACGGATATATATAAATATATCCGTAACACGTGATGTTCGAAATACTGTAGGTATTGTCAAAGGGGTGTGTGTCATGTTCGATCAAACAGTTCTGAGCCTAGGTAATCTTGTTAGAGTATGTATCCGGAACATTCGATGTTTCAATGGACACCACTGTAGAATGACCATATCGATCTTTCGGAGCAGGACATGTGGTGGAATAGTAAATATGTTGACTCTGTGCCGAGTTGCCAACATGACTCGCCTGCAACATCCGGGGTGCCTTTTATCTTGTAATCTCCTAGTAGCATGTACACGGTAAGGACGTCTGCTGTGGTGGTAACGTTATTATTACGTTCGCCAAAGTTATATTTTTGGTAGGGTTTGTGGGTGATTAGCACGATAACTCAAGAAGCTTTGGATGGATTGTCGTGAAACTTGGTAGGTGGGTAGGTCTTGAGGGGACCTCGAAGTGGTTAGATTTGGGGATCCCTAGCAGCTTGTTAAAATCCTGGACAACGTAATTTGTAGAGATTGTATATAAGAAAAGAAAAGAACAGAAAAGAAAAGAAGAGACGACAGTACATTATGTGAGTGACACCGCCCTCCCTATACTGATACATATGTCTTCAAAGTCCACTTGAAAGGCAATCAATGCAGATATTGGTCCTTGTCAAAATCCAAGTACTTACCTTATTTTCCGGAGACTTATTCCATCAATTGGATATTATTAGTGACGGGGCACTTCTCAAAACGGTTATAAGGTTTGCCAAGGCATCTATTAACGTCGAGCGTTATCCTAGGATATATTTGAATCTATAAACCGATAAAAACTGACGTAGCTGGTATTAGAAGTGCCGTTCGTCAACATCTGGCGCAGTCGCCATTATTTCGTATATACATAACCCTCAGTCTGCTGAGGTAGCCATTTGGCGTCGACTTTGTGTTGGTTACTGGGTTAGGCAGCAGGGAGAAGGTTAATTACGAAATATCTTCTTGTGGGTGTGTCACCGTGTGTGTGTTTTGGGCTGAGCTTGTCAAACAAACTACATGGTCAGCTATCATTCGTGAATTCTAAGTTTTCTTATTCCTGACAAGATTCTACTAACGGAAGGGCAGGGTTATTCATATCTTTGCTCTGTGCACTTGTTTTTTTTTTGTCTATGGACCCCGAAAGGGGGATGGTTCGAATGATATTGGCCGTGCCATCCCGTTTTACACCGATACTTTCTCCCCTTGATTACCCTCCTATGTGATCGGAAAATCCATACACATTCCCATAGACTCAGCACGCTTGAAAAATTAGGAGATGCCAGATAATAGATAGATTTTGTCAATCTCCCTCTTTCATCCCGTCGTTTGACGGTGTGATTATGTAAATAAGGCGTTGCCATGGTGATTGGTACCTGCGCTGTTGTCCTTGGTGACACTCTCACGCCATAGGTGAATCTCCGGAACAGAACAAATTCGGTACGAGAACAATGAAAGACAATTAAATAGTCATAGCCAATCTTTCTCCGGCTTCTAAATAATAGATGAACGACCGCTGCATTGCTTTCATGTCGATGAGAGCGTCGCCAAGTGCCCGCACGCTTCTCTGAGAGTCAGCGGGTCCTGCAGACGATAGTCCCCGGCCACTCGTGGTCTGACCAGCCGGAGGGAGGGACAGTTCGTCACGGTAAGAGCGGCGTTACGTTACGGAGTCTTTATGGATCATTTTCTGTCTGGTGGCCCTTCCCGTGACTGTACTACTAGGGACCGACGTATACGAGGCAAGCTGACGTGTTGGCCTCATTAAATATGAAAAACAGGTATGTAGCATATGTGACCTTTCCGAGGCTGTGGAAACAGTTGTTGTCCGCCGCTGACGGGCGGGTAGTAATATTATGAGGACACAACGCTGTCGGGGACCACTACACGGTTTAGTGACAGAAATAGTCGCCCCGCGGAATACCACTGCCCGCGCGCAGCCACTGATATACATATAGCGTACTCTACTGGCACCAGTAAGGTAAAACGTGCACGCTTGTCTCTCTGTGCTTGTCTCGTACGTAGTACTGGCTCGGTGTGTACTTGTGTAGGACGCTCCGCCTACCGTTGCATTTCTGAGGCTCGTACGTTTGGGTCTGATCTCTTCCACGGAATCGTCCTAATTAACCACGTCGCTTGATCCCCGGGATGAACTCCTGTTTGATCACTAGCTTCGGGGAGACGAAATTGCCGGGAAAGTAGGGTGTTTGGGCGCTGATCCCCTACCATCTACCGTGTAGCACGTTTTTATATACCCGCCGGCGGGGATGGTTCCGCTGGCAGGCGGCGTACCGGCTTACCGAGGTAGGCAAACCGTCGCCTAGAGTGCCGCTAGGTGCGAACTCACTAGTCTACGCGACAGGTTGAGGCTTCAGGAGTGTGGGCATGGACTGTCATAAGACAGAGGATCAGTCACGAGGATGTAAGACCGTCAACTAACGCTCCTTCGTATTTTCCCTTCCAAGGGTAAGAATGGTGGGGAGGCAGCACACGGCTACAAGACTGCGCTTTCTGACGATTTGTGTTGCCCTGGTCGCCTCAACGTGGAAAACGTGCGAAGGTATGTGTACATCTTGTTGTACAGTGTTGTTTTTTATTATCTATACACACACTAACGTTACAACTTGTAGCAGATGGCCGGGTGTAGCGGACAGGGTGGGTACCCGGGTGTAAAGTGTACCGCAGGGTGTGTCATAACCAGGCAACGTTACACAGGACATCGGGCGGGATGTTTATGTTCATTCACCTGCTATGTATTAATTTTCCTAATCTATGTTGACTTTGGCTTGACCCGGGATGGCGGTGTGGCCCGGTCCCGTAAACGGCAGTGGTTCGAAGCGGACACTCTCGCTGTCTGTCAACCGTAAACAACCGACAGTAGGTCCCGTACGGGGGGAGGCCGTGTTAGTGTTACATGCACACTTGTGGCGCAGGGCTCGCTGTATATCACACAGACACCAGAAGCCAGAGATTCTTAGAGTCACGCTGTACATGAATGAACACATGTATCGACTGGGAAACGTAATACGAATAGAAACGCTAATAGCACGGGCTTTCGCCAATGACTCCTGTAGGGTGAATGGTTGAGCAGTATCTCTTTCATTATTTAGAGACTACGGACTCGGACTGGGGAACGGCTGTTATTGGGTCAATATTAAAAACACAAGCAGATATTTCATAAGATCTCCGAAAAGTTGATAGCCACAGAAATGGGTGTTGTTCCAAGGGAAGACATTACATGCAGTAGCGCGTGTGCCGTTTTTAACTCGGCTAGATTTAAGTGATGGGTCATTCGGAGAGTAAATGCGCCGTGGCGTTTTTCGTCTACGAGGTTTGGCGATGTACGCACGCGAGTTCCCAATTGATACCGGCGTTGTTTTACGCGCCCCCGGTGGGCTATGTTGTACATACGGTCTGTGTTTTCAAGGAAAATGTGGTTATCTCGGAAACATGTGCTACAAGTGCTTTTAAGTAAAATGCGTCGTAGATAAAGTGCGGACTTGCCACGTGGGGACTCAAGTGTGTGAATGGGCCGACAACGTAGGAAATGACGGGATATAAAATGCAAGAGAAAATGTAGAAAGTTGAAGCAGATAAGTTGACGTGTTTACTTTACCAAAATTACATCCCAAAAAGTATTTATTAGGACTACATGGATGAATTGAACTCGGTGCATGACCCCCCCTCCCAAAAAAAGTACACACTCAGTTATATGAAACATTCTTTTTCGTTTCAGGAAAGTTAGCCCGTGTAGTCCGTGAAAAAAATGCAGGGACAATTTCACTTGAGTATCCGCTTGGGTCCGTCCCTAAAAGCTCTAAACATCTCCGATGAAATTGCAGTGCTGTCAGATCAATTGCTATTGCTAACTCCTGGAGGAAAGTAGTGTAGAGAATTACTGTGGTGACATATGCGCCTCTGATATATACAACTACTGGGTCTCTCTTAGAACTGTTTATCTTAGCTTGAGTGGTGCGGTCTTTGTAGCCGGTAGGATGGGGGGTTGTGAGTGGGGGTTCTTATGGAGGATCATGCCACTTAAGTGCCTTTGTGGACGCGCATTCTCGCTGCCTTACCGGTAAACGGCGTTACGAGACGGCGGTGCGGTGGCGTTTGACAGCCCGGCTTTGGTGTGGGCGGACAGGCCGGGCTCTATAAAAGGCACCGCCGTGAAACAGGTGGACGGAGGGCCCAATATTCTCAATCTCATAATCCATTCTCGCACCACAATGTGTGCCAAGAGCAGTCGTGTATACGTACGTACGCTCACTAATAAAAATCAGCACACGAAAAGCGGGCGTTGACACTGAGAGAGATCACGAAACGCTTCCGAAGTTCCAAACCTACAGTGGGTGTCGCTGGAAAACAGATGAAAAATGTTCAGACTATGTATGATGTACAAAATGACTGATCAAATTGGTGGACGTACCATGTACCTAATACCAGCCCAGGAAAGAACAAGGAACAGTCATGCCTTCAAAATAGTAGAGTTATCAACCAAGAATTGAGGTGTTCAAAAACTGGTATTTTCCTATCGTTGAGTGGAACTCAAGCTCAGTTGGGGCATCATCACTAGAAAGCTTTAAAAATTCCTGCAATTAAATGTGCAAAGATTGGGTGTAACAGGTCGTTCGGTGTAATATAGCTAGCTGCCGCCGCGCCGCGTGCCTACGGAGCTGGCGTGTTACGCCGAAGGGCGGTTATACCGGCTATACTGATACAGATACAAAGTTCGCTACACGACATAGAACTATTGCCAGTAGCTGTACGCCCGGTCATGAAAAATACATAATGTCGATCGCAGAACCAAAGAACTTTTAAAATTGCATCCCGACTCGGGATATTGCAGTCAGAAGACAATGTCTGTCATTGAAGCATGAGCTCGCTGGCTGTGATATACGGAGGATTCGGATATAGGACGGAGAAATATACTGCGATCAATATGAATCGTGACATATTGCTCTGTTGCATTCTGGCCTGTAGTCACTATTTGGTTCCTAAAGGTGCATAGTCATCCACTTCAATTCCCTAATGTATGCTCGTAACAACGGGGGTGCGGCAAACTGTACTGTCTAGAGGACCAACTCCTCTGGCATGTTATCTCTCTATCTGGCCAATTTCTACTCTTTGATAGAGGCTACGTAACAACCGTTTGGATTCTTATGAATGCTTTATTTTCAACTCGGTGTTTCTACGTTCATGGCAAAGAATACTTTTGTAGCATTCACGAAGTTGGACTTCTTTTCTAACCTAGAGGTAGAGGTAGCGAGGTTAGGTAGTGACTTGATTGGGCTTCTTTTTTCCACAATAGTTAAAAGAATGGCAGTCAGTAAAAACCAAAGAAAATATTAACAAACGCTCCTGCAGTTCCATAACAAGCTACTAGGGGGTCGAATCCTACGTCACTTCTTCCTGAGCACAAGAGTTATCTACCATCCAAAATCTGATATATTAAGTTCACCTGCAGTACCATATCAAGCCGAAAGGGGGCAAAAAGCTAATCAAGATCTACCTATCTACCAAATGCCATGACAATCGTGCTACAATTTTAACTACACACAAACACACGCAAACAAAGAAACACACACACACACACATACACACACACACACACACACACACACACACACAAAGTTGCCCAAAACATAACCTTCCTGTCAATTTCGAAGGTAAAAAAACCTCTAACGTCAGAGTTAAAAGGTAGATGACCTGAGTATGGGTAAGCGAACGCGAAGAAAAATGAGGCGAGCTTGTATGGTCTGGGGCAGGCCTAGTACATGCACTGTTGCCGGAAACACATCTAATCTCGTGGCTTCCATTTGACTGAAGTGAGGGCTTTGCCAAAGTACCGGCCGCAGAGAGAAACAATACCGCGGTAAAACATCTACCCACTCCGGTCCCGCAGGACCCAACAACGTTAGACATCGATATCAGACTTAGGGAACGATACTGTCGGAAATTTATGATACCAATAAGACTTCTGTCAAATTCTACCTGTATCTTCAAGCTGGATAGTTTCTGTGCTCTAAGGGAAGAGTTTTCTTATCCCCCCATTGTCTTTGGAGATTATGTACCGTCTGTTGAGGAATATTAGATGGAATCGATAGATTTCCTGCAGGCATGTCGGAGCTACAGCCCCCAGAAGGAATGGACGTGTAATAAGACTATAGAGTGGATACTACATACGTGATATAGGGTCGTCTATCTTGTCTGCTGGGTCGACGGAGTGTGTCTCAGACATCTCAATCTGTCATTCCTGCCGCTACTTTCCGGCTTAGTTCGGCCCGGGGAACGCTGATGCTGGAGTCTCACCGCAAAGTGGGATCTTAAGCACCCATATCGTGGGGAGACGGGGAAACTTTTCAGGCTTATGTAGAGATCATGAGAGTGTTCTTTTAATGTCTTCTCCCTTCCATATGCATGTGTACTGTCTTTCTCCATAATACACAGTTAACACATTGACTATAATAATATAAAATACTTTTCTCAGAAACAAATGAAAAAAAATCGTCACCACAGCATGTCGTCCAAAGAAAAAAATATAAAAACCATTAGTTCCTCTGCAGTACTACAAGATGCTGCCAGAGGGCCAAAACTTAATCATTCTGAGGTCTTATCAAGACCAACACACAATCTAAATATAGAGAGAAACTTTCTTGGCGAAGGTAAAAAAAAAGAGTAAATGTTACAAGAAGTTTGGACTAACGCATGAGGTACCGTAGTTTAAACCTCCGGGAGTCGAACCGACCTTCCTTGAAGGACGACCCAATTTACGTTAACTGCCACGGCGATCATTACTCAGCGATGGGTAGCCGTGCACTTATAAATCTCAGAACGACGTTAGTGGAGTGTGTGTGTGTGTGGGGGGGGGATGAGTCTTAACAGTACTAAGTAGCCTAAACGTGTGAACGCTAACATAGGTCGGTGCTTAACAGCAAAACGCCGTACCAAGAAGCATTTTCGGTTTATCGTAGCCCTACAGACGTCAGGTGGTCTCAGGGTCGCTAATACGTTTGGAGTGGCTTGATTGTGTTTGTATCCACTCATTCACATACTTTCTTATCGTGCCATTCACAGAGGACGTTTTTTTCCCGCCATTTCTCAATACAAGCACCTGCCCCGCTTGAAAGCACCCAAATGTGTTTGAGTGTGAGAGGCAAGAACACTCCAGTTATGTAGGCATTCAGTGCTGTGTTTGCTGCGTTTAATGTAAAGAAAATTGCTGGGAAATCGCCAAGCAAGCAAGTCGTCTCCACTTGTCTCTGGCGAGGAATTTTGAGTGCCTCCGGAAAACTTCGATGCCAGCATTCACACCGCAAATGAGCCGTGGAAAAAGAAGAACTTTCGCCGGGAGATGAAACTCGAGATTCCAAATTACAGGGCACGCATACGTACGTACGGTGGGGGTTGAGAGAAATGCAGAACCACGAACATAATGGAACATGACGGCGAATAATGACTTCTGTAATGTCGAAGCTTTTAAGTGAAGGCGCGCGCCATAGAGCGTCATTATCCACTAGAAGAGTACTTTGTGCGGGGTAACCGGGAGTTATAGATCAAACTGAAGCCCGGGGAGAAGGATAGAGTAACCGGGAAGGAATGTTTCTCTCCCTCGGTAGAAAACAGAAGTATCACTATCATTCGTATCAACTGTATCGCGAAATCATTTTTGAATTCGATCTCGGAGAGACTTCTGGAAGCAACCATATGGGGAAGAAAACGTTCCACGATACGGTGCTGATTTTAGCTAGAAATGCGGTTAACTTGAGAAGATAGCGTGCTTTGTCGCTATTGGAAATTTAATCAGGAGTTGTGCACGTTTCTATCGCGGCAGTGACATTTATGCTGCCGCGAGGGAGCCCTGCAGTAACCGCGGGAAGGTCGAAAGTTACCCCGCCTACCGACCTGTTACTCCCGACGTTTGATTTTAAATGAGGTTAGAGGTTCTATAGGGTCATAGCTGCGGCCTAACCAGGGAAAAATTGGTATTTTTCACGGCAACTAGCCAGACCCACCTCATGATTTTTACATTCGCGAAGTGTCTTAAAGGTTATAGAAATCTCCGACTTTGAAATAACCCTGGGGGTACGAGACTTACACAAACATTTGGCGCGCTTGCTGGGTAGCTCCCGCGGGTAACAGCGCAGCGAGTTACCCAGAAAAGCCGTGAAAGGATAAAGCCCAGAACGAAATTGTGCGCCAGAAAATTACATTTGTGATGAATAGCTTGGCAGTGGCCCGTTACGTTCTGTGGGTATTGTTATGAAGGAGTTTTATATGTTTTGGGGGAGGATATATACGCAGGACGTTTTATTGCCACTATACACATTTGCTAACGGCGCGTGACCGGGCAATATACTACATGCAGACGACAGAATGGAGCTGCCCTTCCGAAAAGGAAGGGCGCTTCTAATACCAAAAGGTCTTTGCACGCCCAGATTCTTTTAATACAGCCAAATGATGTATATCCTGTCAGGTTCATCTGGACGTGGGCATGTCTCAACCGTAACTCTGACGTATGAAAATGGTGGTTTCTCTCAGAAGCGTTATTTTTCAGTCGACAGGCCGCCATCTTTAGCTCGTAAAACGTAGCTTGTGTGTAAATGAGATTAATGCATCTTTTTCTTTCTGACAGGGGCATCAAATCTTTCACTGTGATGTTCCCGCCACAGGGGTCGTTATGGGCGCCATAACTTTCCCATGAGGCCTTTCGGGGGGAAAATCTGTCCAAACTAAGATTATGTAGTGCAGAAAAAAACTCGCAGACTTGCTCGCTAACGCGATTTGTTATAGTGTACGAGTGGATTGATTTAGCATCTAATGACTTGAAATTACCTTTTGTGAAAGGCAATCTGGTCAAATTACGTCTCGATTGATGGTTTACCTGAAACTGGGCTGTGTGGAGATAATTGTTCAGGATGGGAAACGGGTGGATTTGGTGACCTTTTGCCCAGAGACACGCGCCCCCCCTCCCCCTTTGATAACGTTAGCGCTTTACGTATTGGCGTCTGTAAGCTAATACCAGACGCTCGCCGGTACACTATCTGATCAGAAGCACAAATAAAAGCCCAAAGTGCGTTCATATAAATCTGACATAAGGCCAAAAGGGATTGTTGCGACAAATTGTGTTCGCTCTAGGGCAATCTAACGGCAAGATTGCTCTGAGGGGAAATGCGATTTGGGGGAAACTGATTGTTAATTACGACTGACAAACTCGCTCCTAAATCAATTTAGTCGCGACGCCGAGCTCTCCCGTCTGAAACCAGGGATGTCAGAATTGTATTTTCCTTCAGTGCTGTATTGTCGTGCTGTTAGCATTCAGCACATACCCTTGTCTCCGGTGCTTCCTCCCTTTAAATTTCTATCTGTCAGACGCTCTGTCTTGTTCAGTGCAGCCCTGGGGCCATTTAAGGCCGTGTTTTACGATGTTTTTGCTGGCGTGGATTGACGTAAGAGTTTTCTGCACACCCTGCCAATACCATTGCCATGTCCCACAAGCAGGCATTACTTTTTCTTCAAACTACCTCCGTCTTCTACTTTATCTTTGAAAAAAAAAACAGAGCAGCTCTGCCCTTGGTGCTGAACTGCCTTCCGTTCGAGCGGCATTATGAACACCCAACATCAGCATGGAAACAGACGCTTTCAGTACGTACATATCAAGTCATAACAAACATGAAATAATATCATAAAATCTTCTCTTAAAAACAGAACAGCTCTGCCCTTGGTGCTGAACTGCCTTCCTTTAGGGTGGCATTCAGTACACGCGACGTCGCCAAAAAAAACAGACGTTTTCAGTAAATATCAAGTCATAAAAACATGAAATAAGATCACGTCATAAAAAACGATACTCCGTCTTCTACATTATCAAAAAAAACCCCAGCAAACTGCCCTTGGTGCTGAACCACCCTTCCTTTAGCTTTGCAACTGCATTTTGTACACGCGACGTCACTGCAGAAACAGACGTTTTTCAGTAAATATCAAGTCATAACAAACATGAAATAAGATCACGTCATAAAAACGATACCACCAGACACCTCATAAAGATAGGAATATCATAAACTTCCAAATTAGTTATACCAGCAGCAGAGATATTGAGATTATAAGCTCGATTTATTGCCAGATGTTTCGTAAAACTAATTTTCTTCGCGAGTATCTTCTCGTAAATTTGGTTTTAAAATCTCTGAGGAGAGTACTAGTACTGTTGGGAAAAGTCATGAGTAGGTAGGCGTCAGGAAGGGACTGTATTCTATGTAACATCATGTGCGATGTCTTACAGTTGAGGAAGTTAATGATACACCCATTTTATTTTCTTTGAAAATCTTTATAGACACAACAAAAGTAAAATGACTTTCGTGAGGTCTGTTACAACTATACATACAAACAAGTGAATACAAATGAATGAACCTACGTGCCAGTATATTATGTCAACATGTTGAGTTTGACATATCATTTATACTACTAAAGTTGAAACATTTATATTTTTGTATATTTACCTATTTGCACACAGTGAGGGCTATTTTCTTCTAGAATGTGTCAATGAATTTACCTATAGGATGGAATGTATGTGTGGAATGTGAGAATTAAGCGAAAAGAAAGTTGAACGATATATATATATGGGAGTGGGGCCCTGTGCAGCGCTGCGCTCGCTAGCCTCCTTTGCAGCCGGCGTTTTTTTTTTAGGGGGGGGGGGCTATTTGCAGGTTGCACGATTTTCAGGAATGGCATACTAGGATTGGCGGCCAGAGTTTCGAATGTTCGCGATCTACGTTTGATCAGAAAATCGTGCAACTTGCAAATAAGCCCCCTCACACACACACACAAAACACCGATCGCACCCAGAAAGCCTGCAAAAGAGGCTAGCGCTGGCTTTGTTTTCAATTTTGTTCCCTCTCTCTCGCAACTTCTCACCCCGGCCGTGTCGCACGGCCCCACGCACGTTCTGCCCCCGTCTCGCCCCTCCCTGACACCGCTGAACGCGACAGTTCGCCGAGGTTAGCCGGCTAAGCACGGAGAGATCACATAAGACAGATGTTTCAATTTCATCGCCCGCAAAAGACGGTGCGTCGCATAAAAGCCGGAGATTTGTCAAAGCTTGCAGCTGTTGCTGGGCTTTCGGAAGCGTGTCTGTAGTGACCGTAACACCGTACCGTGTGACAGTGACGTATTAGGCCAGCCACTCTGTTGGACCTTAGAACTTTCCAAAAAACACTGGCAACGTCGCTTTATGTGGCCATCAAATACAGCTTCGCATTGGAAAAACAATAAACACCAGACCGAAAACTCATTCGAGGGAAGCCAAAACGGCGACGTTTGATTTTCGAGAGAGTCCAGATCAATCGAATTATGACGATTTTTCTTTGAGCCGATACGTAAGTCATTTGTGGAGATACATTTGCTTTTTCTCAGTACCTCTGTGTGCCGGGACAGCCAGACAGTCAATACATTCGCGTCGATCTCAAAAGAAAACGTTTTTTGGTCCCAAGCCAAGGTTCCAAAGCACTGCGAGTTTGTACTCTTAAGCGCCGAAGTACACTCTCAGGGACTGTATGGGACCCTAAGCATTTAAAGATCTAACGTTATGCTCAACCCGTTTAAATGGGAAGCCTGCCTAATTATAATCTGCTGACTGCATGTCCCTACGCAATTATATAGGTACTTCATACATGAGAGCCCAAAGGCCTATATTTCACCATTAGTGAACTTCCGTTTTTTTTGTCAGCAAATGGAAGCGTGCGTTTTTCCCATATGGATTTGATTATCGTACCCATAGTTATCATGTGCGAAGTTTTTATTGCTGTAATTATCGTCACGTGCCTACAGATAGATTCTTTATGTCTCACGTTTGGGAGTAAGACTTATAATTATAAGGCACCGTCAGTGAGTGATTGTTTCATTTTTAGGCCATGTTGATTTGATTATATGGATGACATCCCTGTGAACCCCAAAATTTATGCGAGCGTGCGAATAAAAAAAGTTGCTTTCATTATGAAATCTACGTGGTTTTGAAGGTTGGATAAATGACACAGAGTATGGTTTCGCAAATGATCTAGTCTTCAAATTCAATTTTTTACATTTTCGTCTTTTTCGTTTGATTTTGGCATTCTACGACATTGGTATCGTTTTCTAATGTTTTTTTTTCAAATTACGGTATATACATGTATTTGCTCATTTTGCAACTGTTTTGTACGATTTACAGTATGGTTGATTTTTTTTTTGGAAACGGCCGAAAATATATTCATGTGCATATATTCATATAGTCATCAATATAATCAAATCATCTTAGCCTTTAATATGTATTCAGATTTCGAGTCCGTAGAATTCTGTACGTTTAATGTTACCATAGGTTGGAGGCAAAACTTCAATAACATTAATGTGTTGAGATTAATTTATCGTTGTACATTCACATGTGGCGTCGCATTGTTAAGAGGTTAGGCCAGTGGACACGGGATCGAGAGGTCACGGGTTCGATTCCTGGCAGCAGGCCTGATTTCTGACATCCTTGGCAAGGCGTTGTGGTCTTGGGATAGGCACTTTACACGACTTTCCTCACTTCACCCAGGTGTAAAATGCGTACCAAACTTCGGTTGCACAGGTAAACGCAGTCGAATGGGAGATAGGGATAGGCTCCACCTTCCAATACCGTGTCCTAGACACAGTGGAACAACCCTGGACCTCAGGCCTCAAAAAGGCTATGGAACTACCTTTACCTTTATCTACGCTACCTTTACATGCACTTTGCATTAACACAGTACATGTATATGAAAATCACTCAAGGGCAACTAAATCGTCTAGAACATGTCTTAGCTCCAAAAAGGAAGGGCTCTAGACACAGTGGATTAACAACCTACTGCCCCTACGGGCTCAAAAAGGCTATGGAACTACCTTTACCTTCATCTACCTATACATTCACTTGGCATGAACACAGAATATGAAAAATCACTCAAAGGCAAATAAATCGTCTAGAACACGTCTTACATGTAGCTCCCGCATTTCAAAGGCAAGTCTGCATCCTCACGAGTTGTTCCTGAGATCAGGTTTTTGATGAGAGGCTGCTGTATGGTGGGGCTAGACGCGTAGTTAATACCGCATATGCGGTTACGCTATAGCTACAGCCCTGCCTGGCGCATGTATTACCACAATTCTGCTCAATTAAGATAAGGATGTGTCAGACGGCGTTAAGGCGAGAGGCATGGATGTTGTTTATTGCCCTTATCACTCGTGAACACGTCTGGGAAGATTGATGGCTATTCAGTCTGTTGGGCGACGAGTGTTCGCAACGGCGTTTTGTCGTGCACTTGTCTATCTACACGTCCCCTACCCTGCATCTGCTTGGATAATTTCTGTCAATATGATGTTGCAAAGAATGTGAGGAAATGTGAGAAAGAAAGAAAGAAAGAAAGAAAGAAAGAAAGAAAGAAAGAAAGAAAAGAAGGAAGAAAGAGCAAAAAGATACGGAAATACTGTATGATGATTCTTAAAAATGTGCGGAAATGTAGAAGTAACGAAGGGAAAGGGAATGAGTATAGAATAGGGAAAGAGAATGAAAGTAAGAAACAAATATAGAAAGAAAAAAGATACCGAAATAGAAAATAGATGACTTTATTTCTCAAGAATGCAGGCTAATGTCTTACTGTACAGACGTAGATATGCCTCAGTCAGTCAGCACACGGAAAGTTCTGAAAGCCTTCCGAACATAACCATCCCCAGAAGGACGCTTTTATGTACATTAGTTCCCGCAGACTATACTATCTCTTTAAGTTTCCCCCTGCGTGTCTCTTGGGCCATAAAACTCGCCCCCGGAACGTGTCTGGGACCAGGCAGGCTTCAGATATGACTTGCCGCGGGCCGAGTCGTGAGTAATGCGGAGGATTTCCCTGTCAAAATCCGCCGCGAACATGAGGGAGTGTCGGGACGGGGGTAGAACTGCTTCCCTGCTCCGGGGCAAGCCTCGCGTGTCACACAAGTGATGTGTTGCCAACAGAACAAAGTTCTCCACCCGGAAATGGACTGTCTAATGACTTTTCATCGCGAGGAGAGATTTGGGATGGATGGCTACAGGAGATAGACAAGCGTCGAGCGAGTTCACGGGCGTTTTCTCCGTCAGACCAAACTTTAGTTTTAGGAAAGTTGACGGGTGATGGAATCTTCCCCCAGAAAAGGCGATGTTTTGGGGTTTTATCTGAAGATGTATTTTGATATTTTAGGGCTTAATTGCTATTCCGCAACTCACATAATTGTAAAGACACGTAGTATAGCATGAACATAGGTCTCCAGCATTTCTACACATCAACAATCGGCCTTACACTCACAGTACCATCAAAGACTAGGATAAACTCTCGTTCAAGGTCACGTGATTGTTTTTAGTCTCGCGAGAGCTGTGAATTTCCGTTATTTCCCTAAACGAATGTCGCCCACAGTTATTACCTCCGGGTAGGGATGTACATCCCGAGCGCGGAGGTTTTGTGAGGGAAGACGAAAATTGCGTTCGCACCCGTTTCTCGCGTTTGGGTGGACGGGTATGTCTGGGAGTTGGTATACGTTTTGGTGTTGGGCTGTAGATGGTGCACGTTGTTTTGGTTTTTTGGTATGTGTGTTTTAGTGCGTCAAAATGACGCGTTTAGACCGCCGATGGACACCCCTTTCAGTGTGAAAGTGGGCCTCAGCTTTTGACCTTTGCATGTATAAGGACGATTGTGGTCGCGACCACTGATCTGACCTTTCACACAGAGGGGTGTCAGCATTGTCGATAAATTCATTCCTTGAAACTGTTCAGATGTGAACCACATGTGCCATCAATCAACGTCTCATTATCGTGCCTGGTGGGACCCGCTGGGGGGATACTTTAGTACGCGTTCACAGGACACGTAATCGGCACTTCCTGGTTAGCCAATGGGTCAGGGGTCAACGTACTGTTGCGCAACCTTTGTGTTGGTTGTTTTCGGCGTATATTACGACTTCTAACTTACAAATACCGCGGATTCAGACCTTTACTTCCCCAATTTATACGAAGAATCGGCGGAAAATGGAGGAAGTGACAATAAGGATGACTTGCACATGCGGGGAGGTACTTCAGCAGGCCTTACTTACATGTTAGAAGGGTAACACGCGCACCGGACGATTGGCGGCTGGCGCCCGGAGCGGGTGTTTGTTTACATTATCGCTGGTCGCTGAGGGTCGGGCAGCCAGATTCGCCACGGGATGCCCCCTGTCCTTTCTATTTTGGGGCTCCAGTCGGCTAGGGGGATTAGTGATTTCACAGATCATTTAGCCAATTACAAACATTTCGAAACTTTTCGAAAAAATGGTATTCGCGCGAATTCACTAATTTAAAGAACAGTCCCAACATGCACCCAACATTCTGCAACACACATTTCAATACCCGGAGGTACAAAATCTACGATTTTCCTTGTTGTACTTTGAAGTGTTTTGTGGCCGCCGCTTAACCCAATCCAATCGCCATCTTCATGTCTCTTGGCGTAATAATTGAGATGTAAGCGCGCGTCTTCCTCGTTTGAATCAGATCTCCTTTTTTTCAGTACTAGTAAATCATGTATATGTTGTGACTGGTAATTCGATTTCCCGGGCACTAATAAAATAAGGCTGTAAACTAAAAGATAAAACGTCCGCTGGAAACATACTGTATGCCTGCACAAATTGGAATGAAGTGGTCTCCGATGTCCAGGGACATTTCTTCTAGGCATCAAACTTGCAGTCGCCGCACGTTCTTTTGAGCAGACGTGTCGGATTCTATAACTATCTGAAACTTTATTTGCAAAATCATGCCCGAAGGCCAATTGCTTTTACAATCAAGTATACTTGCAATACAGTAATAGAAGACAGGCAAAAACTAGTCTGAAAAAAACTTACTACTTCTACTACTACGCTAGCTATTATGGGGTTCGCTTCTTCTTTGAAGGCAGTGGATAATGAATAGTCCCACATTCTGCATAATTAGTGGGTTTTGTGATCTTAGTAGAAACGTAGTCTTTTGGTGATCTTCTAAATGACGAAAGGATGGAGAAATTGTGGTAACTGTGTAAAATAATCTGTTTCTGTCGGTCTCATAGTGAGGACACTGGCTAACAAAATGTGTTTCATTTTCCACTGCATTCATTGTACAATATTTACATAATCTCTCGTGCACAGGTAGTTCTCTCTCTCTCTCTCTCTCTCTCTCTCTCTCTCTCTCTCTCTCTCTCTCTCTCATATATATATATATTTGCATGCGGTCTTCTTCACTGATCGCAGGCACACGTAACGCCTAGCGTCTGGGCGGTCGATCGAAAGAATCAGTCACTCACTCACTGTGCCCCGGGTGTTAATCATCACTTCCTCTACATAACACTGTTTAAAAGCTTTTTTATGCCCCCGAAGATATCCATCACCCTTCCCCGCTCCCCGTGACACTTACAGAGACCCTGGGGCAACCCCTGGCCCCGGGGGAACAATTCCACCACACTCAGGCCCGCAGAGTTCACAGAGAAATATCGAATCAGGGAGTAAATTGAAAATTCCTGGGAGAGACGTCCTCGCTACACGGAGCTCGTGATTAGCGGCAAATAAGGCACTAACTCGGAGGGTAACTAGGGAAAGACATTCAAAACAGTTAGTGTCAAACGTACGTTATACACAAGGGAAAACATCAAAAGTCCCCAACTAGCACATAGCAAATTTCACCATCATTGCTTCAACCCTCATGGCACAGAAGCCAGAAATATACATTTTGAGTCAAAAATAGCAAAATACGCCAGAAAATCGCTCCTGAAATACCTCCTTATCTAGATTTGCTTGGAATATACATTTAACAACATGTGGTGCTTTTAGACAAAAGTGCATAATTTTAGCTAAGCCAATGGAGTAACGTAACAGCAACCAATTACAAAGTGACATTTATAGAAAAGAGACTTTATTTTTATAGTTTTTGGTGATTATCCCCTTCTTGTACATTGTACCATCACCCCTTTTGGCAACCCCGTCCAAGAATGTCCGTTGAGACGAATCCTTGGCTTACTAGTTCTAAAAACATAAGCCCTACAGCCTCAACAGAGTCCCTAAGCTACCGACAAGAGAGCCTTTATAACTACCTGATCCTGCTTATACGTACCCAACCCAAATTCCATAATTGGTCCCGAGTGGGCCTGACGGTTCAAGGCCAGACGGTTGGTGATGTCTGTTGATGATACCGATTGTGGTACGCTGTGTAGTTTCAAGGACAGTGCTTTTGTGGAGCAAGGTATAGCCTCCTAGATTATTAATAAAACAGGGTTGGGCCTAGGAAAACTAGTGTTGTGTTTCCCGTTTTGCGACCCTTTGTTGAAGGGGGGGGGGGTCGGCCGGTGGCAAGGGGCATAAAGATTTTCGATCCTCTTCAGTAACGCAACAGAGGAATCCAATCATACAAAACAGGGTCCGAAACATGTTTCCAGAGATATCTCGAAGTTCTTCAGCTAGAGTATGGTGTTTTCTTTGTATTTCTATCATGATTTGCCATGTATCTTATAGCAAAAGTTATCTCCATATCTAGTCCCGTAGATTTGCAGTAACTCATGAATATCTTCATAGTTCTTCATAGTACGTCGTCTTAAAATTGCATTGTGATGAGGACAATTTGATAACCACGTAGAGATAGTGCTGTGAACTTGGTACCAGATGGATCATCTCAAGTTTTTCTTTTTCATATAGTAACAAAACGATCTCCAAAAGTGTTCTAACGTTCATACACTAAAGACAGGCTATCTGACAATATATGTTGGGTACAGTTTTAAAAAATACCTTAATCAAGTAAGTTTTTTTTTTACTGCTTTTCTTTTGAAGATGTCCCCGCCCGACGTCTTGGGCGTGGACGCAGCATGAATTATCTATGAAGGCAATCTTCTTTAATGAAGTTCCATTGTGTTCACGTCTTCCGCGCCGCACGGAAAGACAGGGGCTATTGTTGTGGGCTGGTTTTGTGAGATCATGGAGGCACAATACGACTGTCACGGTTGGGATTTTTGTTGTGAACAAATTTAAACCATCTCCACAACAAACAACAATACTGTTGTTGTGGAGACTATGTAAACTAGAAAGACAGACATTAGCTCCAGAGCAAATGCAGCATATTTCACTCATCCACCCTCCTCGTTCCAGAATGGACTGTTCCATATCAACCTTTTCCATGTAGTGCTCTCCAGTATGAAGTGTTTTGATACCCCCATGTAGTCCCCAATACCCCATACAGCGCTTTTTATAGTAACAATTGTTCTCGAAACCCCCATACAGTGTTTTAGTAGGAACATTGTCGAAACCCCCATACAGTGCTTTCAAGGATCACCCCGTCAATAGTACAAATTTTCACACTTTAGACAGGATCCACACTACCCTGTATCTGCTTGGAGAAACCGATGGTGTGGACTGAAAAAAATTACACTACATTTCATCCATACCTTTGGCATGGTGTGAAATATAAAAATAAAACTGGGTATGATGGCACGGTGTCGTCATAACAAGTTTTACTGTTCTGTTGTCTGTTTTTTTTTTATTACTTGTGTGACAATTAGGCGGTTTGATGTGCCCTTCTGGAATCAGCTTTGACGTACGGAACTGGACTACGTACAGGGCACACGACGATTATTTCTGATGAGTAACTCAAAATAAAGAAACCCAAGTTCTTTGTTCCAAAAGATCTATTGCAGACTTTATTGATTAATTGTCTGTACATGAAGCAGATACAGCCAAGAATGGAGGTATTCAAAAACTCGTGTTTCCCAAGAACTATCCTAGACTAGAACTTGTTGCCACCAAGCACAGTTGGGGCATCATCACTAGCAAGCTTTAAACAACTCATGCAATAAAATGTGCAAAGATTGAATGTAACAAGTCGTTCGGTGTGATAAAGCTAGCTGCCGCCGCGTCGTGTGCCTGCGAAGCTGGTGTGTTACGTCGAAGGGCGGTTATACCGGCTATACTGATACAGATAGGTGAAACTGCCGATGACGGCCACGTTTCTCCAAAATCTCCCATGCTAGTCACATGCACCCCAAGGAAACGTACAAGGAATCGGAGTTTCTGAAAAGTAACTTTGAAGATAAACCTTGCAAGCCAAATCCAGAAGATCTTTTCTTGAGGTAAGCGTCCAGTCTTCAATAATGCCTTTATTTCCTATCCATTCATGCAACCGGCCAACTATCCATCCTGATATCCCTACCCATCTATCTCTATACAACTATCTCTGTAACCACTTGGTACTGATCTTCCTAGCCGGCTATCGTATCATCTGTCTATCTATCCGTCCCTCTCCATCCATCTATCTATTTGTGACTCTTTGTGTCCGTCAAGTCAATCTGTATCGGCAGGTCGTTGCCACGCAATAATAGAACCCAGAAACTAGGACGAGCTTCGACCTAGAGGTCAACAAAAAGCAGCGGTGACTCAGAATGAATCGAAAATCTCTTAGCTTAAAGTCACCATAAGAGATACCAGGGCGGTTAAACTGGATTTTCAAAGTCAATTTTCCGTTCTGTTTTGTTTTGTTTTACATAGTAAGTTGAATCAACGCCGTTTCATCCGTGAGGTACATATATGATGTTGAGGTAAAACTGAGAGAAAACCGTTACTTTTTTTTCGTATCGTAGGCTGGTTCTAGTTACTTTATTGGTGGCTTCTTGCAGGAAGGGATTAACCAAAAATTAACCCTGTCTTGTGGCTATTTCAAAACGCTTAAAGAACGAAATGATGACGAAAATTTGATAAAATAGACAGCTTTTCTTTCGTAACGTAGGCTGGTTATGGCTATAGCTATTTATTGGTGGTACCAAAAATTAAAGGGACTCATCACGCGTACTTATTTGTTTTGCGGCTTTTTAATCGCTTCAAGAATGAGATGATGACGAAACTGTGGTAAAAAAAATTGCAGCACATGTTAATATCAGACAGATTACTTCAACCACAATATTTCTTGTTCCGCCGCCTTAAAATTGCTTCGTGTGTCTTTAAGTTCTAATCAACCTGTAGATCTCGCCAGTACACCTCCATGAAGGTGACCCTCGGTCGGTGGAGAGCCTCGTCAATATTTCATAACGGAGCTCCTCTCGCGAATCAGTTCGGATTAGATCGAAGAAAAGGGGGAACAAATCCCGCCACAAATACCGGCCCAATTGGCGCGGTGTGCCGGGTGTGATGAGGTTAGTGCGGGCAGGGCGCCGGTGAATGAGTCGCTGGAGGCGCGGCATTGTTCGGCGACTTGATCTACTCACCGGGTTAAAGGAACGTTGTCGGTCCGGGCGCGATGAAAATTACGACGGGGTTTGCATGTCTTAGGCCATGTTGATTTGATTATATGGATGACATCCACGCGCGCAGGAATTTTCGGCCGTTTCCAATAAAAAAAAGTTTTCAACCATGCTGTGAATTGTACAAAACAGTTGGAAAAATGAGCAAATATATACCGTAAGTTGCAAAAACGTATATTTCAAAACGATACCAATGTCGTAGAATGCCAAAATCAGACGAAAAAGTCGAAAATGTAAAGAAATGAATTTGAAGAGTAGATTATTAGCCATAAGATATTCTGTGTCATTTGTCCAACCTCCAAAACCACGTAGATTTCATAATGAAACCAATTTTTTTCGCAAAACTTTTTTTTATTCTCACGCTCGCATCAGTTTGTGGGTTCCCAGAGGATGTCATCCATATAATCAAATAAACATGGCCTTATCAACACACTTTAAACAAGGTGTACAGAATAATAACAAACGTGGTATTGTACAACATAAGAAGATGAGTCCAGCCATTGGCGCTAATGTTACAGTATTTACGTGTCTTTGATGCATTAAATGAAAGCGGTCTTATGTGCATTATTGGTGTCAATTTGTTTTTGTGCATATAAATGGACGTTTAACCGAGCGGAGGTCCACGAGTGCTTCTAAAGACATTTTCATCCATTCGTAAACTTTTTAATTAATTTTCCGTCTCCGTACATCAATCACTTGCGGCGTGGCTGACAGCTCCTCAGTCGCGGCACGGATTTTCAGATCAGAGAAGTCCGCCTCCCCATGTCGGGGACGATTATTGGCATTAACACGGCTCTCAGCACCAAGGACATCGCCTGCATAACAGAACCTAACAACTACAGCGGAACACTTCCAGTACAAAACACTGTTATTATGTCATATCATAACTATGTAAACTAGAAAGGCAGGCATTTGTCTTTGAGCAAATGCAACATTTTTCACTACACCTCCCTCCTCATTCCAAAACATTCCTCATCAACCTTTTTCCTTATAGTGCTCTCCGGTATTAAGTGTTTCAATACCCCCATGTAGTCCCGAATACCCACAAAGTGCGTTTTAGTAACAATTCTTGAAACCCCCATACAGTCATTCTCGAAACTCCCATACAGTGCTTCCAACGATCACCCCGTCAATTGTACAAATTTTCGCACTTTTGACACGATCCGTGCTACCCTGTATCTGCTTGGAGAACCTATGGTGTGGATGTAAGTATTTAAAAATATATTTCATTCATACCTATGATATGGTGTGAAATATAACACTATTATTGGCATTAACACGGCTGTCCAATGTGATTCAGCACCAAGGACATCGCCTGCATAACATAGCAAGCACAGCGGAACACTTCCAGTACAAAACACTGTCATTATCCTGCAACAAATCTGTGATGAATATGGTAACGTACGCCGGCCGGGCTTTCGGATTTGATTCGTCTTTCTTAACCGTGGCGTCGGGTGGTGTAGTGGTTAGAGCAATTGACTGTGAACCGGGAGACCCGGGTTCGATTCCGAGTCGTACCCGGGACATGTCTGGACATGCGCCCCGACGTTGTGCCTTTGGGAAAGGCACTTTACACGACTTTCTCACTCCACCCAGGTGTGAATGGGTACGTAACTTCGGTTGGGGAAAGTCGTATTGAGGTCACCTTGTGGCGCCGAATGGCAGCCGCACAGACCCTTGCGACAGTTCCACAAAAATAATTGTGGAACAAATATGTGTATCATTTGTATTGTTTGATTGTTGTAATTGTTGTGATTTGCATGCATTGATTATTATGTGATACCCAGCATCAATTCAGCCGTATAAAGGCTGCGACTGCACGGGTACTGTTTGGACAATAAAAACCATTAAAGAAAATGGCTGGAAACACCGCAGGGATTTGACAAAACATCCGTATTTTTTACGCTCCGAGAGATATTAAAATTGCCCTGTTTCTCTCTCAACGGTCCAGCTATCGTGGCCGATAGACCGTTTCTCTTTCTCAAGATTTGAGGCAATGCCAGAAGGCCAGTCTGTACACCCAAACACGTTGTCATCCAGTTTTTTTTCGGTGGAAGTCGTGCTATGAATGAATGAATGAATGAAAGAATAAAAGAATGAATGAACGAACGAACGAACGAGCGAATGAGCGAATGAATAATTAACGAATATTATTACTTGCTTAAACGGTACCGGCAAAACTTTGCAATGCTGTTTATCAGTGCGAGTTCTGCTGTGTGTGAGTGAGTGAGTGAGTGAGTGAGTGAGTGAGTGAGTGAGTGAGTGAGTGAGTGAGTGAGTGAATGAATGAATGGATGGATGAATGAAGAACGATAATGAATAAATGAATTATTTAATATCAAATGAGTTGAACTTCAATCCTCACGCGCACGCATGAAGACTAGATGCGTCAAAACAATTCCAAAACTCATCTTTAACTTTTTCTAATGTAATATATATATATATATATATGGCAAAGATACAGCACTTGATAGTATATGATATATATAATGACGATACAGTTACGTCAAGAGTATGTCTTTGACACATATTCCAGATTCTCACCGGTCCCCGAACATCGTAAGAACATCTATCAAAGGCTACAGTAGGATATCATCTTTATAGTGTGCACCGGTCGCTGGCCTAAAATTGGCTCACAATCTAACAATCGAATTTCCCGGAATCAAATAGAACGTCGAGTCACATGCGGCTGTTTTTATTACCGGGTTTAAGCAAGATAGGTATAACTGCACATGGGTATACATAGATAGTCCGGAATGATGTTAAAATATTGCGGTACGTCCCAATATCACATGTTCTCTTTTCACTAAGGTTCATAACGTTGAATAAAGAAGAATAATTCAAAACTTGGTCACGTATCTGTTTGGGAATTGATTGTAACTATTATAAAAGACCCCTCAAAAACAATATTTCTACAAAGATCACAAAACTCACTTATCATTAAAAGCGTAGGATTATTTTCATTTAGCCACTGCCTCCAAAAAAAGTCAAACCGTCCTGTAATATACGTAGGAATATCATATAAGTTTATAGACTAAACACTTTTTACTTTGTGTCTTATAATTATGATTGCGTGTTTCCTTGCAATTAGCCTTCGAGCATGAGTTTCAATAAAGTTTGCATTATTAGATGCAGGCTACGTTTGAAACAACTATAATGCCCCCCTCCCCCACACCCAGGCTGGAATATCTAGGATAAAACTGATGCTTCCAATATTTTCAGGATATATTTTCTAAATCCCACCCACGTGCTTGCTGAAGCGGATGATACGCCACAATTCTCTATGGGATAACCCTCAATTTCTTTTTCGTAACACCTCAATATATCGTGGCTGATCCGAGTCGTTTTGCACCGCTGACCGGTTGCGTATTGCTGTGGTCTACCGGGGTTGGTAGTGAGGATGGAAGTTGAAAATATTTTTCAGAAATTGAATATTGACTAACTCTTAAGTAGTTATTGAAATCTTGATTTTTTTTCTTACAACTGAACAACTCCAGTATTTGTCAAGACACGAGCACTCTAAAGCCTCTGTGGCGCCGCGTAATGTAGATGACACACGTGACTCGGTGGGCAGTAGGTCAAAGGTTGCAGAAAGTCTGTGGCGTCCCCCGTCTTTATTGAGGTATGCTTGCAATGCTCCGAGGTAGATTACCTCTTCAATACCTCGTGCAAAACTGGTCCAAGATTCTTACTTTGTCCAAAGAGTGCCCAGATTTAAGCTTTTTAAGTTTTCTATTTTTAGTTACACATCTAGTTATTACTCGAAATAATATGTTTTCAGAGAAAGATAAGCTTCTGCGCCGGTACAAAAATAACCCATTTTAAAGAGCTTATTACACCGGGATATAACAGCTACAGTTTCTATCTTTGCCTCTGCAAATGATTACGTAGGCGTTTACAAATCTCAGGGCTTGATTTATCTACCACTAAGGCTTTTACGGGACCTACTTACAGCGCAGAAAACCGGAGCCGTTTATCGACTTTCCGCCGGGCGATATTGGCTTTTATATTACAGCAAAGACTGCGGCGGTGCGAGGTTGTTTAACACTCTAAGGTTTCTCTCTCTACCACAGCGTAGGCCATTACGGTTCGGCCGGGTCACAGATACAAAGCACTAGGGTTACGTTATTGGTGAAGAATATGTCTTCTGTATGAAACAGTATGCAACGATTTTATGAAAGAAACAACGGCGTGCACTTTCTTTCCACTCTGTGCTGAGCATAGGGGTGGTGCACATCTCCATTTCTGTAGCCCTTGAGCCACACAGTTGTGCAGGCGCTAGAGCAGGGGGGTAGTGTTTTTGACCTTCCCATACTCTTTCTCATAGATGCTTAGTGCTAAGGCTAAGCAGAGAAAGCAGGAGGTAGCATTTTCAAAGTTTTTGGTATGACCCGGCCGGAGTTTGAACTCACGACCTCCCGGTTACAAAGCAAGTACTCTACCCGATTCAGCTATTGCACCGGGACACCGGTGTATATGCGTAAAATTATATGCGTAAATGTTCCGTTTCTTCCATTGCGTGTACCTTTAGGCTTTAATCATGCTTTATGTTGTGCTTGAAGATACGATGTCGGGCAGTGGTTGTTCTGTCCAGTCGTAGCTATGGGCCATACTACCAGCTTAAATACACTCAGAACTTGCCCGCTGTGGCCGATGCCCCCGGCTTACGCACTTAGACATTACACACATCCTCGAGCGCTTGTAGCTTCCTCACGTCTGCATCTCGCCCTTGCCCCTCGTGCTTACCCGTGTAGATGATGCGTTATCCCAACTCCGCGGACACCTTTTGCTCCGAGCGACATTTCCTGCGCTCCGCGGACGTATGGACGAAGTCTTTCCCTCCACCGCGCGCGACCGCAATCAACAACCCGGCACCTCTCATGTGCTCTTACCGCCGACCGTACGGAGGATTACCGTAATAGCCATGTGCAGTTTCACTGCCAAAAAAGCGATGGTCGCTTGTAGGCACCTCGTGACATATGTTCTAACAGACTCCAGTTCTCTCCTCTCTCTCCCGAACCTCGATCGGGATAACTAATGGCAGTGACATTGGTCTGGCGGAGATAGATAGCTGTGCAACTAGACGACATACTTTAGGCTTTGATCGAACATTTCGGCAATACCGTTTGTGGAAGGCGAAGGACGTATGCAGGCCTCGAAATTAACTTTTCTTCCTATTGTGCCAGCACTGTCCCAGAAACAAATTTCAATTGTCCCGAAGTGAGGATGAATTGTCCCAACCTGTTTTTTGGGAAATATTGTATGACAAATTGAAGTCAACTTTATTTTGCTTATGTTCACTCCCAGGCCCACTATAGTTACAGAGTAGACAGGAAATTCGGGGGGATTATCCAAAAGCCGGGACGTGTGCATGTAAGATGTATAAAGAATGGATTTTGTGCAGTGAAACCAAGCAAGAAAGATTGCTACCCAAAAAGTCTCATGCTAGAACTTATGAATGTGATCCGACATACATTCATTGAATTACTGCGCTGTAGAGCGGAGTATTTCTTTCGTTTTGTACTCCGTAGCTATCTCTTAATGTAAAAGCAATTTCATCGGTGGCAAGGAGAGTCTACTGGCCGCCTGTAACCAGCTATAGCCACCATGGTCTTGAAGATTTAGCTAACTCCTACATTTACCAATTTGGTGTTACTAACGTTTCAGAATAAAAAAGAAATATGTACAAGTAACGTTACTGTCTCTTCGTTTTATGCGAGATTTGATGCTATACTGAATAGGCTATACGTACAGAAGCATGCGCAAAGAGTAGAAAACATTGCCTGCTCTATGTGTAAGTTTGATGTAAGAATTGCGAGCATAGTTATCATGCATTACCTGCTCCGCCACGCAAACGACGGACGTGTGGTACCGCGTTGTGACGCGCACGACCGTTTAACGGTTTATTTTCAAACCCAAACATCTCGAAGATGGAACCACGGGAAGGGCAGCGGTAGGTTAATGGATGGGGTGTCCCCATAGTCCTACATTACAGGTTAGCGCCGCCTGGGGTTAATTGTTCTTACTACTCTCTCATGGTTGGGAAGAGGGTGGAAAATTTGGAACTGATAGCAAGATAATGGAGCAGAAATGGTCCGAGCAGTGGGGAAAATCGACCCGACTATATTATGCTATTTACAAGGTTGAAAACAGTTTGGAAGCCTTAGAGAAGTACTCCCTTTCGGCAGGTGGCTGTCGTCCCAGCTTGGGTCTTTTGTGAGAGATTTAAATTAGTCAGAAATCACTGGAGTCACTCGTCATTTTTGGAGACGGTTAAGTGCTTAATGACTTTGCTGCACCATGCAATAGATCCATTACACGGAAGCATATCTTTAAGCGCACTTGAGTCAAAAAGGGGACCTTTACGTATTATTTAAGAGTGCTTAAAGAACGGATTTTGTACGGTGAGAGATAATGTTGAGTTGGTACTTTTCGATGACTCGAGCAAGACTTGAAACCATGTAGTAAAGATTGACTTCAAATAAACAAACGACCTTACCGACAGCATTCGGCCAATCAGAAGTTTCCGTGACGTCATGTATTAGTAGTTACGTCACAGACCTACGCTGTACCTGATCCAGAAATTGAAAAAAAAAAAACAAAAAAAAAACCAAATTATTATGAAATAAAGACTAAACTTAAACTGCCAACACTGGAATGAATTGAAACTTACCTAAATGTTGATGATAATAATGACTTGTACCAACACAGATGAACTTTCATGCTAAAAAAACAAAGTACCTGCTTATTGCTTTCTTGAACTTTTGGAATACCCAGGAAAATATCAAAACCCTGCTTTTGATTCCGTCTGTATTCCACTCACGCGTTTATTTCCCCCGAGCGAAAACAATCATTCGAGTGTTAACTCATCAAACTCACATGGCTCCGAATCATCATTCCGGGGATGCAAAAATGTCGTTATGCCCAGGAGAAATCGATCATCTGCGGGAAGGTTTCCCCGAAATTGATGAGCTTACTATTTCCGCAGCTCCATGAAAAGAAATATACTCATCCACCCGTGGGTCTGCCAAAGCGAAATGAAAGAAAAAAAGGGATTTCTCATTGATCCAGGGGACTATAAAACCGCTCTGCATGGGGAACTCGTAACATTGGCCGCGTCTGGAGAATGGGGAATAGGCACGGGCTTAGAAAAAGGTCAGCAGTGGTGGGCGTGTTTCTAATTGTAGCCTGTATCTTGGAGAAGGTGTGCATGTCATGTGGCACATGGAACGTACATATCCACTTTGTGATGAATATCATCACGTTCAACGGTTGGTTTCTTCCGTGGTTGGGTGTTGTTTTTCATGCATGATATAAGTAGAAGGGGATTGCAAAAGATTTAGCTATTTCATGGAGGTCTGATATGTCTGAATTCTAGTTTGTTTCTAATTCTAGTTTGAATTTATTTTTTTCTAGTTTGAAAAGCATTTCTTCTTCGTGAAGATCACGGAGTAGCTCTGGTTGTAAAGGTGGGGTTGCACTGATTGGCTTGTACCAAAGATGTAAAGGCCAAACTCTCAAACGTTTCACTCTAGCGTACACAATATCTACACCATGGGTTTTCATGGGTACGAATCATACTAACGCATGTATTGAGAGCTATCCATACATATTATATACATGCTTACATGTACATACACGCTGTAGGTTTGCCACCAAGGACCACTTGCAGTTTAACAGGGTTCGAAATATTGGGTGCATATGCACCTTAGTGCACGTAAAATTTGAGCTGTGCATGTCTACGTGCACCTAATCTGCACTGGTCCATGTACTGGATAATATCATCGTATATGCAAGTTAGTGTAGGTAAACTTTGAGCTGTGCAGGTATTTCTGATATCTACGAGTATCCGCACTGGGCCATGTACTGCGCTCATATACAGTAGGTGTATATGGATTTTTATTTGCTGCATTTACTGTTACCACCTATACAGTGTTAAAGAAATAATGGCAATGGTTTCTGAACAGTTTTTAGCACGATCTACTAGTACACTTCTCAAAGTCTGAGTGGTGCAGGTAAAATGTATCTGGTGCAGGTAGCTTTCAATGTTACCTACACCAGTGCAGGTATGCAGAAGAAAAGTATTTTGATCCCTGAGTTTGAAACTACCTGCTCACGTGCACGCAAACTGGTTGCCATACTTGTCTTCCCCGTTGACGACAGCGGTTCTAACATGGATCGTAATGCCGTGATTTGTAGTCATGAAGACCATCAGAACCTAATACAGACAACAAATGAGGTTAACGGTCGCCCAAATCCCGTAGCGACTGCATGTTTAATGGGTCTTAGTACTGTAACGATAAGCAGGTTATATGGCTCCGTCGCACTGAGGCTAACGTTCCGTGACTACATCATAATGTACAGTACATGATACGGCTTGTAACTGATTGGACTGCGCCGCTTTAACAACGGAACTGCTGTAAAACTAAAGAGGATGTGCGCGTTTTACACGCCGTCCAATTTTCCGCATGTCGTTTGAACACGGAGCCGAATGGGACCATAACTGCCGGTCAGAACGACATATGCTAGCGGTCAGGAGTCAGTTGTTGTTTCCCCCCTTTTTATGGACCAGATTTAACGTCGTAGGTTTCGATGAGCTTTTAAATATTCACTAAGCTGGAGAGCGGAAGTGTGATAGCCGGTCTATTTGAGAGCTTTCGCACTAAAGGGACACTCGGGCTTTAATAAAGGCATTCAGTGCAGTTTTTAGGGCTTGGAAACCAGATGTTTCAAAGTCAATATTGTCGATTATCGAAATACTAAGTTGAAACAACATTGTCCCAATGTATATAGACATTCATGGAGCGAAAATCCCAAAAATCCTGACGAAAAACGGCTACTGGGAGGACCTGGATTGATCTTTAGGGTACCACCCAGAAAATAAAGGACTAATCTTGGGGCTTGTTTCTGCAGTTTTATAGGCCTAACGTATGGAATACTGATTCAAGTGTAACAATATCATACCGATTGCCTTATTCAGAATATTTCCAGTTTTGCCGCCCTGAAATTGCATTGGATGCCTTTAATTTGGCCTCGAGGTGCGATAATATTAGGAAAGCACTGCCGCTAGATCTTCCACCAAAGTCTACAGTACGGTCATTATGCAACATGGCTATTATAAAAGCACACTTTATCAACGATACGACTGCCCAAGGTCTTTTCCTATAGAAACTCAGTGTGTTTAGCGAGAATTGTTATTGCCATTTTAACGACCTGGTATAGGACATACAATACGAACAATGGGCCTAGCTAGTTGAACGGTTTATTGCAGGCAATATGATCATTGTATGATGTCATCGCAATCTAATTTGTAACGGCACTGGGTAAAACGATATGATAATCAATATCGTATATAAATTGATGAATTACGGTACATAGAAAATGATTGCGAGACCTAATTACAAAAGTTATGTCATGCAACCAAGTTATGTCACAGCCTTAGAGTGGTCTACGAAACTGGCGTTCCGGTTCCATGCGTTTATGCTTACTTGGATGTCATACCAACAATTACTCAAATGTGTTATAGTATATTTTCTCATCATAATAGTTATCTATATTCTCCCTATAATATGTATTTCGTATTTTACAGGGGAGACAATAAGCATTGGTAACTCAATCACCTGTTTTGTTTCCCCCTCCATTTTGTAAACGGAGAAGTATAAAGAAACAGAGCAAAAATACATCGACCACCATTCGGCGATGATTTAAAATCCAACAGTTAGGGGTTATTGACCCGCCCCGAGGTGAATATGGTGTGATAAAGCCTTGTCAGTTGCTATAACCACCGAATAAAGCCACCGAGTGAGCGCAGCACTAAGATAAAGTTTAAGACCTGGATATTTTTTCATCTTCTTAAGCTTAAGACTGATTGCCAGGGTAAGGTTATTAGTGTGTGATTCTTAAGGAAGTTGGAATTATCTTGTCAATACTGCTGCTACTGATAAACTGATTGAGGATCTCCTTAGAGGATCTACACTCGCCAAGTGTCTATTATCAGTTAGGGAAGATGAGCCTGTTAGGTGTGATAAGATTTTATTGTCAATAAGAAACCATGCATCGTATGTTGCTATAGTAACGGTACTCATGAATTCTTAGCTTTAGTGTGTTTTGATTTCTTTATTTGGGCATTTTTAACTGTTGTTTCAGAACATGTCCTTTATTGATATTCATTCATTCATTTATTCATTTTTATTTATTCTTTACTTCAGGTATTCCACATTTTGATCGATTAAATGGGTAGAATTCTTACAATAGGGGGATACCTATATTATAATTGGTAACCACTTCATAACTGTTTTATTTTGGTTGTCGACGCTTATAGCATTGTTATACGGATTATGATTATATTGGAGGCATGTTGCACCATTTGGCGTTTGAAAATGCAAAGTTATGTCTCCAAATACCGCAAAGAAATCTCATTTATTAAGAGTAAGATATTTAGTGTAATATTACAGCAACGAAGTGTGTTGAACATATAGCTGGTATAGACGGAACCAATTTTGTGTGGCTACAAATAGCCCTCCTTCAATAGACATGGGGAAGATTTGTAAGATAATGTTCCGATTCTCGGTAATAAGTTTGCCGGGTATAGCCGTAAAATTACCACAGAATGTGCCATTAAGTTGCAAGCAATTGCAAGTACTTCGTATACTTGTAGTTATAGGTACATTTCGTTCGGGAAGGAATGAATGGTCTGTATTACATTGTTGAAAGCATAATAGGTTGTAAGAGAAATTAGACATGTAAGCTCATAGATGTAGCAGTCGTGTGGTGTTCGCTAGTTAAACTTAAAGAAAGTCCCAACAATACAAAAAGTTGACAAAAAAAACACATTAATGTTATAGCTATATAGTCTACATGGTATTTCACAATAAGCGCACAGTATAATTGGTACAGTTTAGGGACATTTGCTATCCAGAATGGCGATGCTTGCTAAGTGTTGGAATTGGAAAGAATAAAAGCATCCTTTTTACAGTAAAGGAAAGGTACTAGAGGAACTTTCCAGATGAAAATGGATAGAAGGAGCAGACATCGTTTTAGACATTTTACCGAAGACGAAAAAAATGTCAGTGATACACGTATTATGTGGGAAAATTGTTCTTTGAAAAAGTGGATTCTTTTTTTATTTCTGAGCCTCTGCGAACTGTTGAGAAGAGACCTAGTGTTCATTTTGCTGAACTGGTGAATGACACTAGACTTAAGGAAGTGTATGCCTGGCACTGGAAGATAACGTTCTCTCTCTTTATGTATATCCTTTGAATGTTGTGAATGAAGTAAATCTTGTCATGATCTTATCACAAAGTGTCACATATAGCTCTACTTGCAGAAGGGGCCATGGGGTGTTTTAAAAGAGTTGTACGTGTATGTCCTCTTGCAAGGATTTTATAAAAGGCATCCAAAGTAATTTCAGGGCGGCAAAACTGTATTTTCAGTCAATTTTCTGGTCATTCTTTTAAGGTAGTAAGTTGAATGAATCTTATCCCATAGGAAACTGATATCTGTGACTGTGAGACAAAAATTCGATGTCGCCGACAAAAAACAGTAGTTGTTGCTGGTTTTAGCTTTTAAATTGCGATACCCCCCCCCCCCCAAAAAAAAAAAAGTTACGTGCGTGATATGATGAGAAAAATGTGGTCAAAAATGGCAGTTAATTTTTTTGTTATATCAGACAGATTTCCTCATCCAAAATATTTCATTCTGTTTTGCCGCCCTGAAATTGGATGGAAGATGCCTTTACTGTGTCTGTTGGCTGAACTTAGATTCGCAGAGACTATCCAGAACCGTGCCCCAACCCATCCAGGCATGGAACTAGACAGGCACTGTTCTGGATACAATAGAGGCCTTAGCCTAGGCACTGCAATATTGTGTTGGAAAATGGCAAATGTTTTAGCATGAAAGTTCATCTATGTCGGTACAAGTCATTATGAAATAAAGACTAAGCTTTAAGTTCCAACACTAACTACAAAGAATTGGGACTCAATGGAGTCATGGAGTCAACCGAAAATTTGGGGTAAGTCCCAATTCTTTGTAGTTAGCTTAGTCTTTATTTCATAACGGCAAATGTTTTCTTTGACCTGATAAGTGCGTTGTACTGCTGTACCGTTAGGTATATCACAATAACAAGATGACATGATGATAATAACGTTTGTTGATGATGTCCTTGTTGTGTCAGACATGTTGTTGTGTACTTGTTACTGACTCCAGTCTCTCGTTGTTTCAGCTGTGTCCTGTAAACCCGGCTGTCACGACATCTGGGGGTACTGTGAGGAGGAAGGGGAGTGCCTGTAAGACCTTTTCTTATTATGTTTACCGAAGAAAACATACTGTTTTTGCTACGTTTCTTCCTCTTCTTCCGTTCCAAACACTGACCTGGCCAATGACCTGATTTGTTGACGTCTCATAATGTTGCAATTTTATAGTAGGAGGGATTTATACTCCTGTCTGACCATATATATGTGTTTGAGTAAGAATTAACAGAGCAGACCATATGCGAAGGTAAACATTATCATTTGCTTTGCAAATGTTACCTTTCTAGCATTACTCTTATCTTAACATCCGAAAACCCACACATTACAGAACAAGTGGGATCTTTTGTCTTCCTCTGTCTTCAAAAAGAAGTCAAGCCCAGTAGATGTAGAAGTTTGGATTTCTTGTGTCTAGTTATGTATTACCTGCTTGTACTTATATCAAATGTTCCTTTTGTATGTGCAATAAGCCCTCGGGCACGAGTTTGAAATAAACAATTTCAGCATCATCAATACAAACGACATATCTTATATAATACAAAATACTAGTAAACCAAATACAACTTTTCTATGAACCACTCTTTATTCATGAAAGCTGAAGTTGGCTGCTGGCCACTTTTCATTGAGGTAATGAGAGAATTGTCGAAGAGGTCAGACAAAATATATCTCACTTTTGTGTAAGTAGTTTGTACTATGTATGTATACATCAGAATAATGTAAAACATCTCACACAGGGTATCTATACAATTATTTCAAAGCCACAACGTAGCTTTTGACTAGATGCATATATTTTAGCAAGAATCAGTCATTTGCCAGATATGATTATGTCATTTTTCCCGTTGCCAGCAGAGAATTTTTTTCCATAATCCAAACCAACATTTGAAAACTATAAATGCAAAAAGAAATACAACCTCAAGAGAGGCGTTCTGCCGAAGTGCTATGCACAATACATTACTACAGTACAGGTTTCGCGCAGGCGCAGTACGTGCTGTCAACGCGAAATTCCCGCCAAATAATATCTTATCGTCCGTACGTGACGTTTGACGGTTGTGTCAGATGCGGCAGGGCGGGGTCTGTTGTTCCGGACAAATATAGACACGTCAGAGCAAAACGCGTTAACGCGGCGCCCGTTCCCACGATATCGGGTGATGTCCCCCCGGCACAACGCAGCCCTGTCCATCACAACATCACAGCTTGAGTTACTGCTGCCATACATAACTAACCAGCTGTGCAGTAGTCAGTGTTGTACTGTAGTACCCCTGGGGTGGGGTCTGGGTGTGGTCGGGGGTTGGAAAAGACACTATAAAGCACGTCGGCAGAACTGCACGTCTGCTCTAAACCCGGCTTTTTCACGGTTTTCGTTACTCTCCAAGCAGAGGAAGGGGTTGGGATTATGGTGCAAAAAAAGAACCCTGATAAAAAATCCTAAAAACACACGCCAAAATATCCCCAAACCCAAACCTCTGCTTGGAGAGTATACTAGATATTGTTTATTTGACAGATCTCCATTAGTGAGTACATTGTATAATACACTAGTCTTCCTGGAGTCATAAAAGTTACAGACATCTTACAACGCATAACATAACCTACTGTTACAATAACACTAACAACCTATACTTAACAAACAACATAAAAGGGAAAAAAAAGCTAAAATAGAAGAATGAAGATGAGATGTATTTTCCGACACAACGGTTGAAAACTATAGACGGGATGTCATCCTGATAAAAATACACGAATACGATTTTAAAAGAGACGTTCTGGACAACTTTACAGGTTTAGCGCACGCGCAGAGCGTTCTGCCGACGTGCTGAGGACACGACGTACTGCGCCTGCGCTGAATCCCAGAACGTCATGTGCCACAGCACGTCGGCAGAACGTACTGCACCTGCGCGAAACCCGTAAAGTATTGTACATCATGAGCATTTCGGCAGAATGCCTCATATAAGGTTGTATTCGCTCATACCATGCGCTCATACCATGCATACCATAAGGTTAGCATTTCGACAGTAGTTTTTAAATGTTATGTCGGAAAGAATATCCTCTGCAACAGGCAAAATTCTGATGCAACGTGACCAAAAACCCAACGAAAAACGCGAAAATACGGGGTTCTGCGCAGGTGCAGTACGTTCTGCCGACGTGCTATGTGGCACGCAGGTGACCATCAGATCTAGACCGTAAACCGCCGGGCCACAGTCACCGGCGCACCGCATCAGTATGATGACGTGAACCCTTCCAAGTGACGTGTTGAGACCTTCACCTCACGCTGACACCATAAGACTGGCGTGTTTTGTGGAGAGTAGTATAATATAAACGCCGCTAGCAAAGCGTCAGATACGAAACGACTTCCTCGAAAACCACCTTGAAAATAACCTCCGGGGGTCTCCAGATGGAGTCATCATGTTACAAACACACTACAGAACGACCTGCTAGCATACGGCGGAGAGAGATATTATAGATCAGGAAGATCAAAACACAGTGGTGTGGCGATGTGCTGAGATACGATACCTCAAGGCACAGTGATAACAAAAGATTATGATACTGGCTTGAGTCATGGACATGGTCTTTATATCGAAAATGTGCTGCGTTTTTTCGGAAGTGCACAAGGGTGTTATCGTTATCTATTTTAAAGTCTTTATTATTACATCTCCCTGTCAAAATCATGAAAAGTCATCCTAGTTATAATCCTGTAGTAAATTCCATAACCGGGCATTGAAAGAAGACGTGCAATGACTCTCTTTTGATATCACGTATAGTCAATGTTGCTTCAACAGAGGTTTGTCTGTGTGTCTACGAACGTGTGCAGTAACTATCGAAATGTTGGGCGCACAGACGCGAGCACAGATCAAGAGAAACGATCTTTTCTCAGAAATGTCCGAATGGAAATTTACGTCTGATTCAGTCCGCTATGACGTCTGTCAGGGCGGCCATGATGTGCTCGGACGTCCGAGAAGACACCGTCAATAGAAAACGTCGTCCGTTTGAAATTTTCTCTCGGCAGAGATAAAATACAAATTACCCCCAAACGTTTCTTTCAATCTGTAACCAATTTGCCAACTGAGTGAACTATTCCTCCCAATCTACCTGCCATTCTATCAATGGTTTCCCGCGAATGGAGGCAGGCAATCGCTCAGGCGGATGGCCGAGGCTATGAATCAGCGGCCCGGCCCTGTCAGGGAGTGAGGCATGCAGGAAAGTGTCGTCTGAAAGACGGGTCTGGTCGTCTGGTAGGGCGGTGCTACAGGGGATATCGGGCTTGTATCACGGGGAGATTGCCATTAACTAGTCACAGATCTGTGCTGTGATAAATGCCCCTGTTCTGTCGCCTCTAGCAGCGATTACGTTATCAACGGATAACAAGAAAGTTTGGTACCGTGTGAGCAAATTTTCTGTGACGTTGAAAGTACAGAAAGTGGTTGTGACATCCCGATTTCGACAAACGTAGCGTTTCTGATTCTTACTGAATGCATGTTTCATGTAGTCAAAAGCTACATTGTTGCTTTGAAGGAATTGTATAAGTACCCTCTGTGTGGGATGTTTTTAAAAAATTATCTAAAGGCATTCAATGCAATTGTATTAAAAAAGAGTCGTTGTCATATATGTTGTATCAACAATATTAAGAAAATTTAGTGTGGTGTTAGTCTTGATATATAAAACTCATCAGCAGCACTGTTTGATATCTAGTACTTCTGAAGAACTTGCCATGCATTGTACCTGCTACAACTATTATGCAATGAAGTTTACAATTTACAATTACTAAGTAATCTAATTAACTGAATGTCTGCAGCTGCCAGCCGGGATGGACAGGAGAGCTGTGCCAGGAGTGTGACCTGTTCCCGGGGTGCCAGCACGGCACGTGTCACCAGCCCTGGCAGTGTAACTGTGAGGACGGCTGGACAGGACGCTTCTGTGAGAAAGGTGAGGCCTACCCACTCTTAACGATCTAAAGCGACCCCTAGCGCCAGGGGGTAAAGGTTCTGTCACGCCAGTGCTGTCGTGTGGCGTAACAGACCGATCCCGAATGTCCTTCACAATGATATTAGAAGCTCAACCAATGAGAGAATGGCAATTAGCGGTACGCGGTTCGACCAATGAGAGGGTTGCTGCATGTCCATCAAATATTTGCATATTTCTGTGTTTTGACCGAAAGTAGGCGGGGCTTCAGGAAAACACGAATTTCCTCACTTTACCCAGGTGCAGATGAGTATGTCTGTTGTCTGTTCATTCGTTTGTCTGCGTTGGTGGCGGCATGAAAATAAACTGATAACTTGAGTGTGCCGTCGCCTTGTCTTGTAATAAATGTTGGAATAGAGGAGAGAAAAAAAGGTTATGAGCCATTAATGAGCTTCGACCTATCTCCTTAACATCGTTGTTGGGCAAAGTCGCGGAAAGTTTTATCGCACAGTGGGTCATCTCGGACATCTTACCCCAAATTGACTCTAAACAATTCGGATGTTTAAAGGGCAAATCTACTACACATTGCCTCCTCGACCTGACCAATGAAATCTTCAAGGCTACAGACAAACCAGGAATGTTGTGCTCGCTGGTATCAACTGACTATAGTAAAGCGTTCGATCGCGTTAACCACAATGTAGCCATTCAACGCCTAATCGAGCTCGGTCTGAGGCCTTCCCTCACCAGCTGGGTTGTGGACTTCCTCAGGGACAGAAGTCAAGTAGTCCGTTACCACGGAACTCTCTCCGAAAGCATGACTGTAGCCTGTGGTCTACGGCAAGGAACTCTACTTGGACCCCTACTATTCATTGCGTACATCAACAGTGCCGCAGCGCAAGCCGCTTCTAAGCACTGGAAGTTTGTTGACGATTTAAACCTTCTCGAAGCTAGAAACCCAATCTTAAAGCCTTCCAGTTTACAACAAGACTTAACTGATCTGGACACGTGGTCACACAAAAGCGACATGGTGTTACACCCGCGTAAGTGCAAAGTCCTACACGTCCAGTTTTCCAAGACATTGTACATACCCCCACCACTTAAGATAAACAACATAGAACTTGAACAGGTCAATGTAATGAAGATCTTGGGACTGTACCTCCAGTCTGACCTGAAATGGAATACCCACATTGATTCCATCTATAACAAGGCGAACCAGCGTCTATACCTACTTCGTAACTTAAAGCACTTCCGCGTTCCAGCTGTTGACCTCGTTACAGTGTACACCTGTTACATCCGTCCGGTACTGGAGTACGCGGCCCCAGTGTGGCATCCTGGACTGACCACTAAACTCTGTAGGAGAATCGAGAACGTCCAGCGTAGAGCGTTGCGGGTCATCTTGGGTGCTGATTTCATCTCCTACTCCAAAGCTTGCGTGCAGCTCAACCTACCATCACTTAAGACCCGCCGTGAGAAACTGACTTTGACCTTTGCCAAGTCCCTTGAACACTCTAAGCTGCACCGTCATCTACTGCCACCGTCTAGAACCTCGGTTAGCGGCAGGACGACCCGCTCATCCCACAAACTAGACTCTGTGTTCTGTAGAACTGAAAGATATAGATCTAGTGCGATCCCTTACATGATTCGGATGCTGAATTCCTAGCTTTTACTTCAGAGTACGCATTTTACATATATATTTTACTGTTCATAATCGTTTACCCTGTCTGTAATTCATGTGTACATCTGATATTTTAAATGAACGACCTTTTAACGTATCTTATATTAATAATTAATGATGTATAATGATTTTAATGTGTGCTAACCTTTTATTAATTAATCAATTGTAATTGGCAGAGCACTTCAGGTCCCAATTACATGGAACCTGCCTTTCTGTGCAAGTGATGAATGACGAATAAACCATTATTATTATTATTATTATTAGGTCCCGTCGCCCCATGACAGATAGCGATGGATGGCGAGAACTCGGTGATTCTGGGACGTTGCTCCGGCACTACCTAATTGATTGTAGCCACTCAGAAATCAATGATATCACTGAGCTCTTTCATTCCAACCTTGGGAAATGGCCAAACTAATAAATAAAACAGTCAAACAGAGCAGTTGACAGGTGTGTTACCCTGTTAAAACGTATACTGTGTTTGCTATAGAAACAGAAAGACAAGAAATAAAACTTGAATCACAACATCAGAAGACTTTGAAACAGGTTTGAATTGTAATGTTCAACACAAAAAATGGACTCACCCAACTTTTTTACAGTTCAACAGTTTTTATCAAGGAATGAGCAATCCACGGTTTCTGTGACGTCACGTTATGCAAATAGAACACGTGACTTAATGAACAGTGGGATCATAAACTAGCTGAAAATTTCAAGCCAACATTAGAAGACTTTAGAATTGTTTGATACGAAGGCATCAAGTTTACTGCAATGTCTCCAAACTTTGTGACCTACGGTGGGTTCACACTGGATTGGTTCCAAGTAGTACATACGGCGCCTTGGGTCTAGGATTTGGTCCCTGAGCATAATTTTCGTCATATCGATATTTTCTCAGCCATCCAATTTGCGCGGGATAAGTCGGTATCAGATCTTCCTGAGAAGGGGGTTAAGCGTTGCCAAAGGCAAGTTGCCTTTCATATGGCAGCGCTAAGTTAGCATAATCTTCTAAATACACGCCCTGACGTCATACGCACATCGTGTGTTGCAAATGAAGTCCAACAACAACAACAACTGAGTAGCGTAACAATACCTCATGAACAATATGATTTGAAACTTTGGAGATGTGACTATGAAATGCCCCATCTAACGTTTGAAACTTTGGAGAAGTGACTATGAAATACCCCATCTAACTGCATAAAATCCATTCTTTACGCACACCTTAAATCATATGTAAAGGTCCCGTTCTTAGCTGGCATGTACCTTTACGCCTGGTTTAAGCTATCATCTATCATAAGGTGTACTGTTAAAGAGATGATTTCATGCAGAGAAACTCTCTTCGGTACGACTTAATGGATAAATCCTAACGAAAGGCAAACCCATGTGTCTGAACATCTGTCAGTGATACCAGGTTGTTCTCCACAGGGAGGAAAAGTTTCTGTGATGCATTAGTGTTCCGCGCAGCAAAGTTTGGGTTTTTAAAGGGTCGATGCGGCTTCCCCACCATTCCCTATCGACCTGCGTTCCCCCACGAGATTCGGGCTGAGAGTTAATACGGGACGCGGATTTGGCGGGAAGAGGAGCTAGCAGCCCCTCGATCCATCAACCCTGACAGATTTATCGTACGAATCATCTCCAATATCTGATCCTGAGGAAAAAAAGTGGCGGGAAATGAGCCCGAGGTGGTTAAAAGTTTTCTGTGAACGAGCGGCGCGGCGTCTGTCTGACAAGGAAATCACGACTGTTTCTGTGTCAGGGTTTCTGTGGCATCATTTGTATTCCTGAGGTAATTGGACGACATTTCCTGACACAGTGCTCCAGTCAGTCTCATTATGTCCACCTTCGTAGGCGAAACATGTCGTTTTTCCTCCCTTTCTCCTTTCCCTTCTTCTAAGCCAAACCTGTAACCTGGAATGGCTGTCACCATGACAACTGGTGCAGTAGCATTATGTAGCAAGTTGCAGGACGGAGCTGGTCATCATATATATCAATGTGTTTGGGTAAGAATAAAAAGAGCAGTTAGTTAGGCTTCTAATAGTGAAAAATTATCACCCTTGAACACATTTTTGCGCCAGTAAGAGATTTGATAAACTTCTACAAGTGAAAAATGCGCTAATACCCCTCTAACTCGTTTTTCATTAGTAACTGACTACAGCCAAACAGATTTTGGCAGACCTACTACAGAAGATTAAAGAAACTCCAAACCGTGTAATGTAGCCATTAGAATTTACGTGTAACATACAAGCGGCACTAGTTGGTCACTATGTTAGTTTATCTGTCGTTGTTTTTAACGAAGGGACTTTAAAAAAAAACACCGGGACTACAGCGATAGCCGCACGGGGCATCAGCCTCCGGCCAGCCGGCTTGGCGCCGAGGTACAAACGAGGCTTTCTAGTTAGGACCCATTTGGTCTAATTGACAGACGCTTGAAAAAAAAACCCTTAAGATTTAGAAAGTTTGTGGCTGCCCAGATGTTGAGGTTACTTAGAAGACGAAGTGTGGAAAGTATTTCGCGACGTTTTATGTGTAAGACATCAGTCTTAAAACTGATTTTTTAGAAAGGTTGCTCTGCTTGGACATCCTTGAAACAAATGCCTTACTACATTTCTGTAACTTGCGCAAATGGGGAACTTTTTCTATACATTCACTACGCAAAACTTTCCTCGCGTGCACGCTTTAAAGTTTAAGGTGTGCTCAAAAACTATTTAAGGAAGTTATTGCAAAAGAGAAAACCATATCTGATATGTATCTGGCACAAAACTTTTCCACCTTTATTAAAATTTGCCGCCCCCAAAAATGGTTTTCTGTGACTCGGGGGCAGGCAGACAGATTACGTACCTAATACCGTGGTCTGCTCCGCCACTTGTTGCTAACATTACACAGAACCTGCCGACTTAACCTGGCCACCTTCGCCTACACTCCGGATCCGGGGAGCACAAAAATCTTCCGTTTGTGATGGATGCTACAACCATTGTTGTCGGGTGAAGCTTTCAGAAGGCTTTGCTTCGCTTGATAGGTAAAGTGGGGTCACCAGAGATCACGAATGAAAAGCGAACAGTATCACGATCTCTCTTTGTCAAGATGTTTTTTCTTTTGAAAAATGGAGCTGTTGCAATTGAATCTTTGCTAGATACTGGCACGAAGCTCCAAGTCCATGGCGCCCCGGCACGGCAGTAGAATGTAAGGAAAGGTGAACAAGAGTTCCACGATCTCATACCTTTGCCAGATGATGTTAACGTATTTAACGGAGGAATCGTGTTAATGCTTCTCATTGGTTATGCAAATAAGATCCTCGTTTGCATGAATACATTTTCAACTGAGTAGCATTTTATCATATATTATGCAAATGAGGTTCTGATTTAAATAATGTTTTATAGTATTCGCCCTAAACTTCCAAATGGAACATAAATTCCCGATACTTACCACTGCAACATTATGCAAATTAGGTCCTTATTTACATGACCAATATCTGTCAAGATCCGAAAAACATCGCCTGTATTTGCAGAACAGTCTGGCGTATACAGAATCTCCGAAAGCGGGTAGATACAAAAGTACCTTTCGGCTACCGTAGACAGAAGATGAACACGTTTTTATTCCGACTGTTTTTTTTGCCCGCAAGGCAATAAAAGCTAGTCCCGGCAAGTCGTGATGTCTGCATCTACCACAGTGATAATGTACATGTAAACTTGCCACGTCTGACTCCGAGCCCCTTTGGGAATTGGCTGCGTCGTTACGATGTGTGTGTGTGTCTTGGGAACGCCGTTGGCGGTCTGTATATGGTTGTATACATGTTTTAAGTGCTTGTTAGAGAGGGAAACTGTCAAACTCTACGATGTTCAGCTATCAGACACATACTGGCGCGCTCTGTTATGAAATGGTGTGCCCATCACAACTACATGGCGAATTTTAGCATTGAGATATTGTGTGGTATCGTTACTTCCAATGTTACTCCAATCTCTGCATATGTGTCTGATATGCAATTCACTTGATGATTGCCAGAGACGAACTTTTATTCCTGTTCTTCTAATTGCTAGAGATTCCCAGAGATTCCGTTGCCTCATTTAAAGTCATTATCAATCTACCGTAAGCCCTTGACTTGATCATATTACTCACCCCTCATCTCTTTCTTCGCTCATCTCGGATTAACACTGATGCTTCCAGGGATTAGTTTGAGTCAAAAGTTATCTTCAGTAATGGTTCTGTTAAGCCGGTTGGAAACTTCTAAATGACTGTGGGATTGACCCAGTGTTAAGAAGGCAATGTCGTTATCACAGGCAGAGATCTCACCTCTCGTGTGATGGACCGCTCTCGCTGGAAGTCGTTAAGCGGGTTAAGTACACGGGCGAAACGACTGTTAGAAGCCGACTTGAACCTGCCGGGGACATGGAACATTAAAAAGCTAATGCATGTCAAACGCAGCCAAGTTATCTGACCTTTTGATGCCGTTTGAGGGAGCGACAGTTTGATGGATGGTTCTGTAGGCGTCGCCCGGACCGTGAAATGTTAGTTGAAAACTAGGACGCGTTGAACTTTTGGGCAAAGTCAAATCACATGGCTTTGATGAAGCAGCTTATTCTTTGGCCAGCCGATTCGGAGCATGATTCAGCAGTTAGCAGATTCGGATGCCCTTTTCTTAATTAACCTTAAGATACATGTTAATCGTTGCAATTGCTTGTAGGATTGAGACTTGGGAAACATATATGTGGGAGACATTGTCCGCTGGTCTCTAGATTGGGGAGGGGGTGCATTTTACCGGAACTGTTGAATCCAGAAACGTCCTTACCTAGCTCTATGCTAGAGAGAGTTAGGGCTATGATCAGGCACGGTTCTGGATCGACTATGCCTCACAAAGAACCTAGACTTGCCCCGGGCAAGATTCCGGATACGCATGGGCTATCCAGAACCATGTAGCTGCAGTTCTGGGTACATCAGAAGCCCATATATGCGTAGTTTGTAACGTTATCGCGGATTGGGACCCGGGACCTGCATGCAGCCTTATCGGAGACATTCAGCCAATAGGAAAGATAGATGAATAGTGCTCCGTTCAAGCTAGATGTCAGATTGATAGAAAACATTGAAGTGGCGATAGACCAAAACACCTTCTCCGTGATGCCATATCTTACTTATCAAGACGCTGGTAGGACTGCTGATTGAAAAGACATATTTCTTTCACTCGACGTTGATAGGGATCGATATTCTGTTACATGCCAGCATCATTCCAGAAATTGATGAGAGTTTGTTTAATTCAAAATATCCCCAGGCCATCTACATCAATCACTGTGCCTCTCTGCATACGGTGGAGCTAAGTACTCATGTGATACATTAACTGGTTTGCTTCTCTAAAGAACATTTGCTCACCAACACTGGTACTACTGGAGGAAAGAGATGGGCTAGTAGATTTCGTCACACACTGTCAATCAGGTTTAACTTCATGTTGCCTTCAACTGTTTCTTTGTGATGTTCACCGAAAAAAAATCTCGTTTTTAATAAAGGAATAAATGTCCCCAACGAGAAAACAACCCTAATTTCAGTACCTACAGATGGGCCACAGATAGATAGTTGCTGCGACCAGCGGATTTTCCAAAGACAGCGTTCGGTGGAAAATGGGCTATTTGTTTTTTGCGGGGCCGTTAGTCGGGTTGCAAGGTCATCCTCCCTACATGTCAATCATTACCTACAGGGGTAATCCCATCATTCACCGCGACCTCTCTCGTTCCCAGTGCTGCGGATCAGTAATGATGTTTGTGTAGAGGGGGGTGTCGTTTGGTTCTTCTGAAGAAATTCATTAACACCAGGGCAGTGGTAATACGCGCCTGTTCGATCCGGTGTGACTCGTACAACGCGAGGAGCCGCCACCTTTGCTGACCTAATCAAATCTGTCCACAACATCCATATCACTCATTTCACAACCTTTGTGCAGTATTTGTAACGAAACCAAGAATCTAGAAAGGTAATATTTGGAAAACAAATGCACAATGTTTACCTTCACATGATCTAGCCTGACAAACTACTGCTCTGTTTATTCTTACTCAAACACATTCATTTCATATATATCCTCTGTCCTGCAACCTGCTACATAATGTTATCCAACACTACACCACAGGGTCTCTGCTACTGTCTAGCTGTTGATATTTTACTCTTTGTCTCTAGATCGGGTGAAATGATTTCTTAACTAAGGACACTATGAATCCTTTGATTAGCTTCTTCAATCTGCTTGAATACCTTTAGGAATATTTTTCGACGGTTGGGTGTTCGATGGTTGGGTGGCAAGAAATAATTCACTTTAGCATCAGAGCTCAGGCCCATTGTTATACCCATTCTGTGTGTCAGGCCTGTCTAACACCTACTTAGCAATAGTCCAATCCAAGCCACCAAGTTGACCAATTATTTGAGTCACACATCGTCATCACACTCGCGCCAACCAGCCAGCTTTGACCATCTTGGCTGCCGGCCAGCTTTTTTTAAAAGCATTTCTTGTTTCAGCTCATTTCAGTCATATATTTTGCGGTGTAGACATTTGTTCATCTCCCTAAGCCCGTTTCCGCACAGCCCTATCATTCAGTAGTAATGGGGTTCAATCGCCCCGTTCCTTGCATTTCGACGCAGCTCGTAAGACTCGCTAGCTCTATTTTGTAAAAAGCTATCAAGATGGAGAATGATTGTCGCCTGGCTGTTCCTCAGTCGTCACATTTGTCACCGCGCGACATTTTTAGACAATCGCACTCCCTCTAATCGAACGACTTACTGCAGCAGTCCTGAAATACCGACGTCGAAACGTAAAGACAATAGTGCTGAGCCATCCCTCAACTGCCACCCAGCCTGACAGCGCCATCAATTTGTTTGCACTCGGTGAGAAAGGGGGAGGGGGGCGGCGATTAAAGATGGCGGCGGTGATCAGTCTTGGGAACGAGATGCCGAATCGCTGGTGCCGGGGGGAGGGGCGAGTTTGATGATGACTGCAGAAAAATCATTGTACCGAAAATTACACAAGTGTTTCTCTCTTTTTGTCAGGTCTGTACAACATGAAATATGGGCCTACTCTCTTTGCCCGAAGGGCTTGTAGATACTTCAATCGTTGCAACAAGCTGAGTCCGCTTTCAAATGTTCCCTATGTGGTCTCTGCGGTAGAGAGTGTGTCATTCTCGTCTAGGACAGTTCAGCCATAGCAGAAGTTCTAGGGCTGTTAACAATTTGGATGTTACCAATACTGACCGAAGGAAGCCAGATATATGGTTGATGCAAAATGTGATTCGGCAAAAGCTTGACCTAATCCGATCAGAATCATCCACCCCGAAAATGCAACTGTCTCACTATATCTTGTTTGGTCTTCAATTTTTATGGAAATGTTGACAATCTGTGCATGTTTTTGGCATCTCGTGTACGACCTTGGAAACGTACTGTACTGTGGAATCTGCCTGTATTTCCAGGTTTTGTGAGAGATGTTGACAATCTGTGCATGATTTTTCCACTCGTCTATGACCTTTAAAACGTCTGTACCGTACCGTTGAATCTGTACTGTAGCGTGGAATCTGTACTGTACCGTGGAATCTGCCTGTATTTCCATAAGTATTGAAAGTTTCCGCTGACGCGGGCACTGATGGAGCGTCACGATTAATCACGTGTGGGTTGATCCACATCCATCTTCCGATAACTGTCCGGCGGCGGCAGAGTCGATGGCGCCACCAGCTTGTCACCAAACGTCCTATTTAGTGTTTCTGTTTACGGATGGCCGGTCCGTCACATCCGGGACCTGCCGGGGGGCGAATCGAAAGATCACCAACAGGTCGCAATGGCACGGGTTTTGGCAGCAGTTGCCTGGTACGATTGCACCTGCTACGTGTAGTTATGTTTACCGTCGCAGAAAGAAAACATGTTGTTTTTGCTCTGTTTCTTCTTCTTCTTCCCCCCCTCTTATTTTTAATCTTCTGCCTCTTCTTCTTCTCTCTCTCGATATCTCTCTCCTTCTTCTTCTGCAAACAAAGAAGGTCAATGACCTGGAACGGAGTCTGTCACCATGGTAACTGGTGCTGTAGAAGACACTCTGTGGTGTTGGATTATATACATTATGTAGCAAGGCAGAGTTGGAGGGGCAGACCACCATATATGGATGTGTTTGAGCATCAGTTCGTTGAGTAAAACCGTTCCTGCGTGAAGACAAACATGAATTTGCGTTGAAATTTCAAACTGTCATTTGCAGCACGAGAAATTGGACTCGATTATACACCCCCAGGAAGTATAATCTTTGCTCACTTGTCAACTAGGAATGAACAATCCACGCGGTGGATCATAGGTTGCATAACGTCTGTGGCGTCCCCCGTCTTTGCTGAGGAATTACACTTTAAAGTTGATTCATAACGACTTACGTTGTTGCTCTTGCATCTCACACTACAGCCATGCAGTCAAGTGGAAGTCTTGCCCATCTAGATTAGACCTCGTCCATCAAACTACGTTAAAATCACTTTACAAATGGGACAAAAGTAACCTGATGCAGCGTAATTCCTGAAGTTGGGATCTCCAAAGCAGCCGGAAGTTGTGCTCAATCGATTCTTTACGTTCTTTTGAACACAATTTCATCACACGGTCTACTCTGCTGTATGGTCCGGAGGGGATGTCATACGTGACGCCGAGGTGTGCAACACAAAGAGGCAGCACAGAAATAAATGTTTCCTGCGCGAAAGCGACCTTTTCACGTTACATTTCTCTTTTGTGTGGTGCAGCGTTATCTTGTCTTACCTTGGCGCAAGGATGATCCTTAAGGGACGTGTGCCTTAAGGTTAAACCGACACCTACTGCTGGGCTTTTGTCACGGCTTGTCCGCCGTCGCGATATGTGAACAGAATCCGTCACGACATTTCTGAACGGTAACTCTGAGGTACTCATGCTTCTGTGTGTGTGGGCGGCCACTTTGGTCTTCACTTGGAGTTTACAACTACCAGACAATCAGCACCAAGGAAAGAGACTTAGACATTTTACACTGTTAAAGGGGCATTATTCAACATCATTGCACCAAAAATCGAAATACATGTATTCTACTTGAAGAAACCTTTGTGAGATTGTTACTTCCAGATTTCAACACATCTGTGCAATTATATTACCTTTCTGACATTTATGCTTGGCGCTAAAACAGCCCACACGAGGCGCACTTATTTGTGGTGCCACCACAAACTACCAGAATGCAAACAAACATGACTGACGGTTGTGTTTCCAGCTATTAAACACACTCGTAAGGCGTCATATGTTGGCACTTCCACTTCCCGAATGACACTTCTTTTTGCAATGGAGTAGGGTTGTTTCAAATGTAATATATTGTAAAGAATTGACCAGATAATTGGCTTTTTGTATCGTCCTAATGTTACATGATGCAGCTTTAATCTACATGTGGTTTAGATTCAGAAGGCGTCCTCATCAAATCCCCAATTTAGCAATGGTCGCTTTCAACTTTGTTGCTGTTCATTGACTGTCGGCATGCCCATAAAAAGCTGTCTCCAGTTTAAAAAAAGTTGTCTCCAGTTAATGGCAATGCTAACGGGTCCTTCCAAGAAAAGCGTACTTGCTCCGACTATCAAATAGAAACAACCTGAGGGATTTAAACTAGGTTATTATGTTTATTCTGACTTCTTGGCCTGACACCGTAACCTCACGATGTATCCCGTGGTTCCTTCATCACGTGACCCCGTCACTTCCCGACCCTCCCCGCGGCTCGGAGATTTGAAAATTACGATAACGACGGTTGAACTCTGGTCCCGGATCGTAAGAGGAGGACATAATGTACTTCTGCGATAATGAACATGAAGAAAAAGAGGCCGGGCAGTAACTATAAATGCCAGATTGTAATGTACGTGATGAATGGGTGCGCTCATAACGCGACAGACGACCGCTGGATGACACCATAAAAGGCTTGATTTTTTTCTCAGCCCATATAAACGGGCGAATCGGCTTAAAAGGTTTATATAGCCAAGAAGCTAATACACCTGGGAGAAGGGGATCAGTCCAAGGCAGAGCTTCTCTGCAAGAAGAAGGCTAAAACAAAGAGCTTTACAATGTAAACAACAAAGGCGGTCGTCTCGCTAATAACACAAACTCATGTGCGGGAAACATGTCCTGAAAGATTTGTTTACTGCCGTGAAAGGTTCTGTAGATTCTTCTGTATTAACTTCAAACATATCTTTATCGTTTCTGCTCGGATAAGTGCTCCCAGGCACTCAAACGGTCCACTAGGTATCTCGTAGAGAACTATTCATCTTCTGTTTTTACAATGGCGAGCACAAAAGCCCGCGGACGGCTTGTCACTTTCCACCCCGTTAAGATTGAAAAGTTGATTAGTACGGCAATACGACCTTTTATGTAAGACGTGGTGTTGCCCAGGGCGCTATTGAAGCTTTGATATGATGAAGAGTGTGATCGGGTTCAGCTGCACGCTCACATTGCCCACATGACCTCGTTTGAAGTGGTTTTGGTACTTAAAATAAGCGCACTATTTCTTCGCGATAGATGTTTTTCGTTTAAATGCAAACAGGATGGTTTACTCGCTAGGCATGACGGGATACATATGCTGCTACAGGCCGATGTCGTTACCCGTGATTCCTTGTGGCTTGGAATATTTGATTTCATAAAGAGAAAAAAATTTAAATTCGCTGCATATTATCATGAATAAATATACATTGATTAGTCTTAAGATTGGTGAAAAACTGAAATGAAAGATGAATCATTGTTCCCTTGCCTACAAAAATAAGCCGCAGTAGAAACATTCTTTTATTCTTTTATTTCGTAATTGAGTCTTCGTTATCGTTCTCTACACTTGTACAATGATATACTTCCTGTCTTCAATTTTACGCTCTGAGTTTGGTGCCAATATTGAACTGTAATAGGAGACTATTTAGTCGAACTGTAGTAGGAGACACATTAGTCGAACTGTAGTAGCAGACACTTTAGTTGAACTGTTGTATGAGACACATTAGTCTAACTGTATTAGCAGACACTTTAGTTGAACTGTTGTAGGAGACACTTTAGTTGAACTGTTGTATGAGACACATTAGTCTAACTGTATTAGCAGACACTTTAGTTGAACTGTTGTAGGAGACACTTTAGTTGAACTGAAGTAGGAGACACATTAGTCGAACTGTAGTAGGAGACACATTAGTCGAACTGTAGTAGGAGACAAATTAGTCGAACTGTAGTAGGAGACACATTAGTCGAACTGTAGTAGCAGACACTTTAGTTGAACTGTTGTAGGAGACACTTTAGTTTAACTGTAGTAGGAGACACATTAGCCGAACTGTAGTAGGAGACTCTAGAAAACTAAACGGAACATACACGAAGATGTTGCGAGTGGTGTTCAATACACCATGGTGGAAACACACTACTAATGAACAGTTATACGGTTCGCTACCAAATGTAACTTCAGTAGTCAAATGTCGACGTCTAAGCTTGGCCGGTCATGTAATACGTAGTGAAGAACCAGCCAGTAGGCTTCTACTCTGGAACCCTGATACCTGTAAGAGAAGAGTTGGACGCCCAAACATAACAGTTAAGA
>NW_017803647.1:174025-232864 GCF_001625305.1 Branchiostoma belcheri | reverse complement strand
TGACTGTCGGCATGCCCATAAAAAGCTGTCTCCAGTTTAAAAAGTTGTCTCCAGTTAATGGCAATGCTAACGGGTCCTTCCAAGAAAAGCGTACTTGCTCCGACTATCAAATAGAAACAACCTGAGGGATTTAAACTAGGTTATTATGTTTATTCTGACTTCTTGGCCCGACACCGTAACCTCACGATGTATCCCGTGGTTCCTTCATCACGTGACCCCGTCACTTCCCGACCCTCCCCGCGGCTCGGAGATTTGAAAATTACGATAACGACGGTTGAACTCTGGTCCCGGATCGTAAGAGGAGGACATAATGTACTTCTGCGATAATGAACATGAAGAAAAAGAGGCAGGGCAGTAACTATAAATGCCAGATTGTAATGTCCGTGATGAATGGGTGTGCTCATAACGCGACAGACGACCGCTGGATGACACCATAAAAGGCTTGATTTTTTCTCAGCCCATATAAACGGGCGAATCGGCTTAAAAGGTTTATATCGCCAAGAAGCTAATAAACCTGGGAGAAGGGGATCAGTCCAAGGCAGAGCTTCTATGCAAGAAGAAGGCTAAAACAAAGATCTTTACAATGTAAACAACAAAGGCGGGCGTCTCGCTAATAACACAAACTCATGTGCGGGAAACATGTCCTTAAAGATTTGTTTACTGCCGTGAAAGGTTCTGTAGATTCTTCTGTATTAACTTCAAACATATCTTTATCGTTTCTGCTCGGATAAGTGCTCCAAGGCACTCAAACGGTCCACTAGGTATCTCGTAGAGAACTATTCATCTTCTGTTTTTACAATGGCGAGCACAAAAGCCCGCGGACGGCTTGTCACTTTCCACCCCTTTAAGATTGAAAAGTTGATTAGTACGGCAATACGACCTTTTATGTAAGACGTGATGTTGCCCAGGGCGCTATTGAAGCTTTGATATGATGAACAGTGTGATCGGGTTCAGCTGCACGCTCACATTGCCCACATGACCTCGTTTGAAGTGGTTTTGGTACTTAAAATAAGCGCACTATTTCTTCGCGATAGATGTTTTTCGTTTAAATGCAAACAGGATGTTTCACTCGCTAGGTATGACGGGATATACACGCTGCCGTGACAGATGGACGTCGTTACCCGTGATTCCTTGCGGCTAGGATCATTGTTCCCTTGCCTGCAAAAATAAGCCGCAGTAGAAACATTCTTTTATTCTTTTATTTCGTCATTGAGTCATATTTCCTGTCTTCAATTTTACTCTCTGAGTTTGGTGCCAATATTGAACTGTAATAGGAGACTATTTAGTCGAACTGTAGTAGGAGACACATTAGTCGAACTGTAGTAGGAGACACATTAGTCGAACTGTAGTAGCAGACACTTTAGTTGAACTGTTGTAGGAGACACTTTAGTTGAACTGTAGTAGGAGACACATTAGTCGAACTGTAGTAGGAGACACATTAGTCGAACTGTAGTAGGAGACACATTAGTCGAACTGTAGTAGGAGACACATTAGTCGAACTGTAGTAGGAGACACATTAGTCGAACTGTAGTAGGAGACACTTTAGTCGAACTGTAGTGAGAGACAAGGAGAGAGTGCCCGGATGTGGGAGACACATGGCACTCGGGAGTAGTGTGTGTAGTATGTTAGGGCAAGGAAGTTTCCTTGCTTAGAGGAAGAGTAGAATAGAATAGAGCAGAGTTGTTTTCGCTCGGGTGGAAACTTCAGTCACAGTTTGGGCCGCTTTTCAGATCATTTCACTGTCGTCTCTAGTTTTCAGATCTCAGTATTGGTACAGAGTTAGGCACGAACCATTTGTTACAACTGTAACTGTTATATCCAGTCGCTAGGAAATATGGTAACCATAGATCTACCTACCTACTCCTGGACTGACATTACATATCGATTCAGCCACTGACAAGGCCGGCCTCCCAGACTCTCATTTGAACAGATCCCGAGAAGAGTTTCTCGTCATCGATTGCCAATAACACTCCGGTCATGGTATCTCGTCCGTTTGAATTAAAACTTCTGCGAGTGTAACGATTTCTCCGCAGCCGTAACGGCTCTTTTGGGAAATGAAAGAATCGCGAACATGATGCGAGTCATAGTAGCGTGTGTAAGTAATATAATCACCATAGCGGGAAAGCTGTATCAAAAGGGATGGCAGGGGAAGTTCATTCAAGGACGTCGCTGGCAAATCGTTCCTAATTCCAAATCCCGCTAGTTATCTTCGTTATTAGATAGTCTGCGTCGTCGTAAAGAGTCGTTAATTTGTCCATGTAACTTACCGATACGTTTATCATGGCTGGATATTTGCTTAGATAGAGTTTTTTTCTCCATAGACGACAGCAATATGGTCATAATGAGACTGTAATGCTGCCTCCTGTAGCTCGTATGGTAGTAATGAAACAGGTACTGTTAAGTACGTACGTTGAAAATATGCCATGGAATGCATGTCACGACGGTCGTAGATTTTCCTACGTGTGTGAAAATGGCTTAACGTTTGGAGATAAACTTTTAGATATTTTCTTCCATTTTGCTGCACAATTCTTTAAGATATATTGTACAAGCTTTTAGTCTTGATTTTGGGCATAGAATCAATACATGTATTAGTGTCAGTGAAATGCTTTAATTTTTTTTAGATTAAGTTTAGCTCCATCTATAGCTAAACGTTTCAGGACTGCACAAAACCCATTCTAGATCTTTACGCACACCTTAAAGTACGCGTAAATGTTTCGTTTCTTCACCTGGGTTTTCTTCACTTGCGCGTACCTTTAGGCAAACTTTATGGCGTGTTTCAAGATAAGTACGAACAAATCCAGAAAAGTCCTAAATCTAGAAATCTCCATTTGTAGCAGTATTACTTTTACCAGACCATGGCCTATCCAAAACGATCCAATTCAGAAATAAAAGTTTTCGGTATCTTTCTTTTGGGGATATATGTGCTGGAGGTGAGATTCAGTCGGCGTCAAAAGTCTGGGTTCTATCGGGCAGTTCTGTGTCCATGCTTCCGCCACGGGACGTTTTATCTGAAGCGAAATTTGGCCGGCGGACAAAGGAAAATAGACGGAACGAACATCCACTTAAACTCAAGACTCGGAAAGGGCCTAAGGGTAGAAACCACAAGATAAAAATCAGACTCGTCTTTAAGTTAGACCCTGTGGGACGAAAAAGATATCCGCGCAGCAGTCGGTTGGAACGCGAAGTTTACTGTTGTTTCGGTAGTGAATCGTCTGCAATGCTTTAAGAAGTCTTCTAAAGGAAAAAAAAGTAGCTATATAAAACTGTCAAACTGTTCTTTCGGTAGTGAATCGTCTGCAATGCTTTTGGAAGTCTGCCAATAGAAAAAAAAGTAGTTAAAACTGTCATACAACTGTTTTTCAGTAGTGAATCGTCTGTAATGCATTAACAAGTCTGCCAAAGGGAAAAAAAAACGAAGCTAAAATTGTCAAAATGACTTTTCTTTCGGTAGTGAATCGTCTATAATGCATTACAAAATCTGCCCAAGCAAAAAGCTTAAACCGTCAAATACTGTCAAACGACAAAGAATATTTGACCTAGTCTACTTCTGTCATGATATCTAGAAATATAAATTATTCAACTGCCGTGATGTCTTCCTAAAGCTAGCAATTCACAGTTGAGCTACAGAAGCTCTTAAAGTTGAAGCCAATGATACGTCACAGACAAGGTTTGAGCAATTTTCATGGGAGACGTCGGATCTGTCGCAACCTATTTAGTTGTTCTGGTAGTAATTTAGTTACATGTTGGTCTGTTTACTAGAGTACGTTGTGAAATTGTTAGCAACTTTGCCGCCATGACAAACTAGATGAGAAAGGCTAACGTAGTGAAAAAGAACTTGTCACTAATGTTTTCGCATATTATTCTTCACCAGTGTGCTGTCTGTTTGTAGGTACATGTACGTAGTAACATTGGTACACAAAGGAACTTTGACATGCTGTAATAGATGTACGTCATGTGTGCCAAATGAACTCCATATCCATTGATACATATGTACCTGCCCTGACATTTGATGGTGTCGTGTATTATGAATGACAGGAAATGCCGTTATAAAATCTCTATCATTTTACATTTTCAAATTACGTTTGCGATGGATGAAGATTGACTGCGACCTGGCCTCACATCCAGGTTATCTCTCTGTTGCTCCGGAGCGGCGAGCACCGTCCGAAACAAGATGAGCGGGCAGATAAAGACAGACGATATTGCACACGCCGCACAATCATGGGCTTGACCTTTCGCTGCCCGCCGTCCCGAGGCAAAATATGGCACGATTTTAATCTACTGCTTGATGGGATATGCATGAGTATGAATTTTAATGGCACACGGGGCGGTAGTCGTGACTAGGCAGCGGCGTGTGGAGTTGGTAGGAGGCTGTTTTCAGACAATGTACTTTGTCAGACGACGTTTTTTTGTTGTTGTGATCTACCGCCATGTGTCACGCGCGATGCATTGTGGTCTAGGAAATACAAAATGGCGGGTCACGGAGAGTGCACCCATTCTTAACAAAGACGAATTCCTTTCAACTTAATTAAAGTCTTCACTCTTTGCCAAGATAGTCTGGGGCAAGCGCCCTCAGGGTGCCAGAAAAATCAATTCGATGCTTAGTTAGGCAAACGCAGAGAAGTGGGTTGAGAGTCTGTCACCTTTCAAATCTTTTAGATCCATAAGATTTAAAATTGGAATCGACCTTAGAAATAAGGTTTTCTAAGTCAAAGTATAATTTTTCTGAGAATGTAATTCTCAAAAGAAAACCGCCGACTAAACCAAAGAAGTTTATATCCTAACATAAACTTAAGATAGGGCAATGCAACGGCTACAATTTATGATATTTTTCTTTACAGGCAAGACAATTACTTATCCATAAAACCCATAAAACACGCTTTATAGAAAATATATGTACGCAGTGGGGATTAGAAATTGGATAATACTGGGAATGAGGGTACTTTTTGGCTGACCTACTCCACATCTGTATTACCGCACATCACTGTTAAGAGCCAATGACACTCAGTCTTGATATTAGGCCATGTGGGTCGTTTGATTCTCAAATCAAAAGGAATGGGTTTCGGAATGGTCAGTGGGCCGTCTCCGGTGACTATAGAACCAGCATTATCTGCCGACCCAACCGAGCTTTTGGCGCTCGTGAAATGTCGTGATTATATATGCCTGCTTGGTCCAATATTGACATGCTCTCTGTGTGCAGGGGCAAGGGTCAGGGCAACATGGACGCGGACCTTATCATTTTTCAGCACGTTCTGTCAATAACCTGCAAGATTAAAATCCTTTATCCTCTCAGGAAATAGACTTCCTCGTACATCTTCCTTTACCGGTGGTGCCACGGGGGTTAGGCCGCGGACGTGGGGTATCAGGTACCGCGTGAGGATCCGTGCTTCCATCGGCGCGCTCAACTCACACGGAAAATCTATATCCATTTCCCGGTAATGCTGTGTTCTTGGTGGTGTTGAAATAGTAATTATCTCGCACGGTACAAAAAGGCACCGATGTGGAGAACAGTAAGTTGGAAACTCGGATACAATTTTACAGCCGGTTCCAAAACAGCTTCGGGGGTGAATGAAGTCTTAAATACCTGGAACTTCAAAAATAGATTTGTTCCAACTCCTTACACAATGTGTTATGTCAACGCAAGATGCAACGAAGATTCAAGGAAGATATTTTAAAAGTAAAGTGTTGCCTTGTTGATCTCATTTATAATGTGACATTTGTTGTATCAAAGGGGAAATTTAGTTTCATACTAATTACACTGGTCTCTCTCTCTTTCTGCGTCTGTCTCTCTATCAGCATCTCTCTCTATCTCTGCATCTCTCTCCCTCTCTGCGTCTCTCTCTCCCTCTCTGCGTCTCTCTCTTTGCATCTCTCTCTTCTTTGCATCTCTCTCTCTCCATCTCTCTCTCTCTCTCTCCATCTCTCTCTCTCTCTCTCTGCATCTCTCCCTCTCTCCCTCTCACACACCCTTTCCCACACCTTATACTGTTGTCCTTGTAGTGAACATCTTATTTTTATCTCGTTACCGTGTTTGTAAGTACATTGTACAACCATCAATCGTTACAACGGTTCACACAAGATTTCTAAACGGTCACTCCCCATCGAACCTGAATCCTTCCACGTTTCTATCCCGCGATCCCTTAGCCTCACCAAAACTGCGTAGTACATCATTTCTCAAGTCCAGCAACACCTCTCTTTGCTCGTGCCCGCTGTAACAGTGCTGTACATGTCTCTATTCCCAGACGGGAACTTCAAAGACTTCTTCTCCAATCCCAGCGGCTTGTGAGGAGATGGGATGAAAGCTGGGGGTTCGGGAGAAGGCGGTACTCGGTATTTAACCTCCTTTGATGTCGGGGTTGGAGTTCCTATCTCTCGTGCGGAGGGAGATCTTTACATAAAGATTTAGATCTTTTCCATCAGCTTGGCCCCCCCAACTGTGTTATTATCCTTCTGGTTTTATGAGTTTTGTGTTTCTAACTTCGCCGCTGAGGGGATTTTTTGAGATCATTTTATGATACTAATTTCACTGTTGAGGTTGTTTGGAGATCTTTTCCATCATCTTGCCCGGCTGTAATTATTTTCGGTGGCCTTAATTTACCTTCTGCTTCTTAGAGTTTGGTCCGTACGTTTAACTTCACCCTTACATTATGTAGCAAGTGGCAGGACGGAGTTACTGGATGACATGTCGATCAGTTGGTCTTAAATGTAAAACAATGTAACCTTATATTGTTAACTAATCCTAGCTGTTAAAGTCCTCCATTCTTTATCTGTATTACTACCTACAAGGAATGTGTGATTTTTAGGATCGTTGTTCGGTCCCGGCCCTCTGGCTAGATCACTGCCCATCTTTAAGGACAACTTAAAGCATGTGTAAAGACATACGCTAGGGATTTATCGTAACATTTAAGCTTGCTTTGAGGTGTGCTTAAAGAATGAGTTTTGTGTAGTGGATATTTCAGTTTCCTTGCTATAATTAGAGACTTGCTCTCTTCAGACTATGTAGAGCATAGTCAGTAGTGATACCCCTTGCAGACATCACTTCTTCCACTACTGACCTCCTTTTCTCCACACACCGAACGTTCATTACTGTTCGAAATTCAGTCCTAGCGATACTTCTCTTAAGCTTTAAGGACGAGGAATTTACAGTCGGATGAGCGCAGACGGTCGGTAGGTCAGACACGCTGTATTGTGATGCTACAGGCTTAAGGCACTCTGTCTCCGCGCACACAAAAAGAATCTTCGACAGATTCTGGCTTTTATCCTGCAGCCATGGTCACCTTCAGCACTCCGGCTCTGATCTAATCCTCTGGCAGCTTCCATCACAAGGCTATCGGCGCGGCTATTACCATATCCCCGAGACGGGCGATCGATCATCCGCCCCAAACTGTACGTAATAAGAGGGCAGACTGGGAATATATCATAGAATAAACTTGGGGGGAAAACAAATGGCGCCAATTTGATGATATGGCCGAGGGGACTCCTTGGGTAGGTTAGTGCATTGATCATGCGAAGGCCTTCGATGTTTTCCAAGTGCAATTAAGAAGGACGGGCGGTTCTTGACACGTGTTTCAAAACATCAATATTGGGGTGTTTGATCTATTTTTAAAGACCCTCCAGGTGTGAATATAACCACGCTAAATACAAAGTGAAGTCTGCTTGCGACATGTAGTATATGACATTTGACATGTTTCCGTGCAGAGAGGATTATATTTCCAGATCACGCATACGTTGTGCTGTAATCTCGCCTTTTCCGGCGTAGCCCCTTTAAGACTTTCTTTCGGGAATACCGGTTTTGGAAAAAAGCAATAAGAAGAGGAGATCCTCGGCTGGTAGACTTTAATCTGTATTGCCGCAGGTTAGCGCAGCAGCATATGCCGGGTATTACACTGCATGTTAAGACGCTCAATCAAGTCCGCCCGAACGGAAGAGCTCTGCCGTGTGCGCGGAATATATCATATATCTGCTTTAAACCTGAGCGGTGCCGAAAGCAAAGACAGTTCTCTATCCATGATATACTCTTAAAGTGTGTACTAGGCTCGCCGACTATGGATGGTTACCTGTGCAGTGGCTAAGCGGGTAGAGCTTTCGCCTTACATTCGGTAGGTCGTGAGTTCGATCCCCGGCCGAGGCATACCAAAGACTTTAAAATGGTACATACTGCCGTCATTATTTAGTACTCGGCATTTGGGAAGGAGTATGGGAATTAAACACACACCACTACCCGTGGAGTAGCCCTCTGCTGTAGTGATTGTACAACTGTGTGCTCAAGGGCTATACAACCGGAGATGGCGCCGCCCCTACCGCCGTTTAACTAACTGACTAACTAACTTACCAACTGACTAACTAACTGACTGACTAACTAACTGACTGACTAACTGACTGACTAACAACCGACCGAACTAAGGAACCAACGAACGAACGAACTATCTACGGTTGAGTAGAGCACGGGATGTGAGCTTACTGAACTCGCGAGGTTACGCACTACAGTGTATATATACATTTAATAAAACGTTACTTAGCTACTGTAGTTACAATAGTTACCGTAGTATAGTTCCCATACGCATCTTGCTACAACTTATGACTCAAACAAAAAGATGGCGAGCAATATGTTGCAACATGTCGGAACTTTTTCTTTTGTCTTGACCATTTTTCATGAATGGTTGGGTCGTCGCCTCATCAATCAAAAGTAACGCGTTGTCTCAACGCTGACGCAAACATACCGCGACTGTACGTCAGTCCTACTTCGGTTTGAAAAGTTCAGCATAAAAAAAAACGTCGATGTTTCTCTGTCTCTTGCATCATTACGACTTCAAAGGGAAGCTCCGCGCAAGCGGGTCCCGGGCCGTGGCGAAAGGTCGCCCACAAACGAGCGCAAAGGTCACGACAGGGAGGTTAGGATTGAAAAAAAAACAAGATGGATGAACATTTAAGTATTCCCGTGTGCGAATCCCTTTGACTCTTCGTACCCTTTACCGCGGTATATAGCCTATGGCTATGACGTCTTCTACATGGGAATTGCAAAACATCTGTAGTGGCGAGATAAAGAAATCGGTGACCTGACATGTTCGGGGCAACTGGAGCGTAGATCATTCTTTTTGTGGAAAGGTGAAGGACTGGTGATGAGATCTTGCTGGCTGCGAGACGAAATAAAAGAGATCAAGAGATTTCGACAGGCTATCGAATTGTTGAGCTTCTTTTGAAAACAAGTGTTATATAAGTAATATATACTCTGAGCGTAGCTCATTTTTGGAGAAGTTGAATGAAGGACGGGTGATGAGATTTTTTGGTGAGACGAAATAAAAGAGATGAAGAGATTTCGACAGAGTATGGAATTATATCACAAAACGTGAGCAGTCTTCTTTAGAAGACAAGTGTTATATAAGTGATATATACTCTGAGTGTAGCTCATTTTTGGAGAAGTTGAATGAAGGACTGGTGATGAGATCGTGATGCGAGACGAAATAAAAGAGATGAAGAGATTTCGACAGACTATCGAATTGTTGAGCAGTCTTCTTTTGAAAACAAGTGTTATATAAGTGATATATACTCTGAGTGTAGCTCATTTTTGAATAAGTTGAATGAAGGACTGGTGATGAGATCGTGATGCGAGACGAAATAAAAGAGATGAAGAGATTTCGACAGGTTATGGAATTATATCACAAAACGTGAGCAGTCTTCTTTAGAAAACAAGTGTTATATAAGTGATATATACTCTAAGCGTAGCTCAATTTTGCAATTGAACTGGCGATGAGAATTTTGGGCGAGACGAAATAAAAGAGATCAAGAGATCTCAACATGTTATCGAAGTATATCACAAAATCGTGAGCAGTTGACTTTTGAAAACAAGTGTTATATAAGTGATATATACTCTGAGCGTAGCTCATTTTTGGAGAAGTTGAAGGAAGGACTAGTGATGAGATCTTGTGGCGAGGCGAAATATAAGAGATCAAGAGATTTTGACACTCAGGTTATCAAATTATAGCATAAAAACATGAGAGCAGTCCTTTTTTCAAAGCAAATGCAAGTGTAATATAAGATGGACAATCATTTTCAAGGAATGATCTTGTTTACCAAGTCACCAAATGGTAATGAGAGGTCATCTGAGTTGGTAAATTACATAATGAGAAATAAACTATTTCCTAATTAAAAAAACGACTCACCGGAATTTTCGTGCGATTCTCTCAATCTCCATCACCTATGCACACACGTGATTTTTCGGCGACGGGGGGCGGTACCGACTTCCGACGAACTTTGACCCAGTGCTGACGTCACGCGATTCGGTCGAAAATTCCGGCTAGTCAGTTTCTTGAGTTGGAGAAGAGTTTATGCCTAATTTGGTATCGGTTATTGTTAAAGTCAGAAGGATGAAATGAACTCGAAAACTCCTCTATCAGAGACACCGAGATTTCAGTACCAAGGACAGGGCAAGCTATAAACAGTGGCATAGTCGAACTCGCAGACCCTAGGGGTGGCCTGTTAACCTAACCTTTCTGACAGTTAAATGTTGAACTTTATTCCAACACAACAAGTACAGAGGGATCAAAGTTTTAGCGGCCACTGTCGCCTTCATCAGGATAATTAATGACCAATCACTTCCGACCGTAAACTCGCGAGAGTTACGGTTACAAACACGTGACCTTATTCACACGAGGCTTTACGGATACGGGACGTCAGCAATCGATCAAAAGTGCAAGGGAGTTTATATCGTCCACCGTCTCTATTAACCGATGACTGGAGTGCCCTGATATGACCTTGTATGTGTTGGAATAAAGTTCAACATTTTACTATGATTACTACCAACATAGATGAACTTTTATGATAACATTTCTGTTTTTTTTTTAAATTATTTTCACCTCAGAGTTGGACCCGTGTGACAAGAAGCACCCTTGTCAGAACAACGGCACGTGTCTGGACCGGGAGGACGGCGGGTATGTCTGCCTGTGCCCCCGGGGTTACAACGGCGTCGACTGCGAGGTCAGAGTCACCGACTGCTCGGCCATTGCCTGTCTCAACGGCGGCAGCTGCATTGTAAGTAAACCTCGTTATATGGTAATCAGTGGTACAGAACTAGTCATCAGAGGTTGTAAGCAGTGGTCTGTTGTATATTCTCTAAGCAGATTTTTTGGTGGCTGCAGTGACAGTATCAAATTGGCCAGGCAGTATCCATTTGCCAGACAGTATCCAATACATATACCGTCACCCTTGGCCAACTTGATACTGTCTTTCCGGCCACCAACAGATCTAACTGCTTGGATATCATATGTTGCAGTCACTCGGTGCTTTACAGGCCATGTTAGCAATCTAAATGTCAGAGCAGAATCGGTGATTCTACAGGTAGAGATGACGATCGAAGTCTCTGTCAACAGAAACCTCTGTCTTAGTCTCAGCCGGTAGAGAGCCTGATCTTCCGGTACAACCTTCGAACCAGTATTGTTATTAAATGTTAACATTTTAGGATATGTTGGGCAATAATGTTAATTAAGTTATAGCTGCAGACTTCTCTGCCGAAAAGAAGATTAAAAACTGCATGAAAATATGTAGCATGAAATTATTGTTTAACGGTCTTCTCTTCTTTTTTCCCTTCCTTTTCACTTGTAGCTGACGCCAGCGGGATTCCGGTGTCTGTGTCCGTACGGTTACACCGGGTCCCGCTGTGAGACGACTTTCCAGATTAACGAGTGCGAGGAGGGGCCATGTGAGAATGGCGGCACCTGTGACGTCACTTCCGACGGCTTCAAGTGCCGCTGCATGCCGGGATTCACCGGCCCGAGATGCGAATCGCTCGTCAACGAATGCCTCTCTAACCCTTGCCGGAATGGTAAACTTAATTTGATATAATTATGAACTGCCCAAAATTAGGGCCCTGTGCCTGAATAAAAAATGATTATTTGATAAATTAAGAAATATAAGAAATACAATAAGAAATAAAGAGACTCTTTTTTACATAAACAAGTGTTTTGGTGACCGCCTGTCACCTTCCTCGTGGCATTGTAGATATCTTTCCCTGTTTCCGTGTTGATAACGCATCTATAGCAGCAACACCTGTGCTGTACAATGTGAACCAGTTAAAATTGCCCTGAGGAAGGTGGCAGACGGTCACTGAATCGTCGGCTGGTTGTGTAAAAAGAGTCTCTTCATTCAGTGACTTACCAACCCGATGAAACTGTCCAAGGATTGTAAATAGTACAGTAAAAAACACATGTATATGTGTTATTTCAGGGGGTCATTGCCTGGACAGTATCAACGCCTTTATCTGCCGCTGCCCGCCGGGGTTTGTGGGGGAGCGGTGCGAGGTGGACGTGGATGACTGTCTGACCCGGCCCTGCCTGAACGGAGCCACCTGCACGGACATGATCAACGACTTCCACTGCGCCTGCGCGCAGGGCTTCACGGGAAAACACTGCCACGTCAACGTCGACGACTGCGCGAGCCAGCCCTGTCAAAATGGCGGCAGCTGCCAGGACGGCGTCGGCGAGTTCGCCTGCACGTGCGCGATCGGCTTCAGCGGGGACCTGTGTCAGTCTGCAGACGACGACCACGTTTTGACACCCAAACCCATACAAACAGGAAGAACAGTCGTGAAGGCACAGAACACCACGACGGAGAAAATGTTACTGGTACACATCTACGAGAAGGAAAAGACAGTCGAAGTGTCCCAAAACGCGCTGAAGGTTGTGAAACTGATATCGTACTGCGTGTTGGGCCTGACGATCCCGTGTGTGGGGTTCATGGTGGTTATCCTGGTCAGGAGAGGCAGGAAAGGCTCCATACAGCGGAGGGCTGATGACGTCAACAACCTCAACAGAGACATCGAGGCGCGCATGCTCGTAGAGGAGCCACAGTCTCCCGAGAACAGACCGCAACCTGCAAAGGAAATAAACGTCAACAGAGACTCCATGTTGATTTGAACATCGCGCAACACCATGTCGTGTATACATCACCACAGGTCCGAAATGTATAGCCTCATAAGCCATCACTTCTATTCTGATGCATAGTCAAAACCATCAAAAAAGAACAAGATACACATATGAGATTGTCGCGAAAACTCACACTGACTGAGAAGAGCTAAACCGGCAAGGAAAAATAGGATGGAGACAAGAAAAACTGTACTAGTAAGTCTAAAGCCATGCTTTGCAGAGGACAAGACAATGTTGATGATCCGTCTGTACATTTCAAATACTGTCACAGAAACTGGGTGGTTATATTTCAACATCCTTCAAGATCATCGCACACACATGCGCAACAAGCCACGTATAAGAAGCATTGCCACCCCTGAAGGACACTGGGAAAACAAAATGGCGGACTCGATTGCAAAGGTTGCCGGGAAGAGGAACACCCATATCGGAGGGTTGCCTTTTTTTACATCATCGATTTAGCATACAAACTTACATAAATAACGTTCTTTCAACAATGTCAGCATTGTCAGGGAACGCATACATTTGATGGAGTTTATTGGTAGTCTGTATTGTTGAGTCATCGTTTCTAACGCTTGCTCGTCTTTGAACAATCACACGTTTGAGTGCAATAGGAGTTTGTTCAAGAAACAAATAGTCGGATGAGCAGTCTTGAATGCACCGGTTGGCGTTGTTTTAGTGCATGCATAGTGAGTGGAAAAATCGGCCCAACGCTCTTCTGAAACCAAAGAGAAACATATCATTTTCTCTAGTAGAGAGATGTTGAGAAGTAGAGAAAATGATAAACAGTTTATTTGTTTGATGTAAATACGTTGTTAAGTTATTGATTATTCCATAGGCATCATTCATAAATTTTACTCGGACAATTCACGATATTTTTTGTCTTTAAGATTATTTATTGTATGAGATTGTAAAAATGTGATGATATTTTGTCAGTACTTTGAAACTGAGTCACTGCCTGACTTGACCATATTGACCGTACTGCCACGATCTTAATTTATTGTTAACGAGGAATATTCTGTACATAATTGGTGTTTGGTTAGCGGTAGTGTCGAGGAAAATTCCCAAAGGGACAGAGGTTGTCAGACAATGATGTACATATTGGTGATTTTGAATAAAAGCGCACTGATTTTGCTCACAAACCTGGTGTTGTTATGTCCAATATTTCTAACACTTTATCATCTTGCTCTAAAGACGAAGGTCACTATTATTAATGACAATGAACTGATATTAATAAAGGCATCTAATGCAATTTCAGGGTGGCAAAACAAAAATATTCTGGATAAGGAAATCTGTCTGATATTGATATTCGCTACCATTGCATTGCTCATTGTCATCATAATTTCATACTTGAAGTGTTTGAAATAGACCAAAAATTGACGAACTGCTTCTAATTCTATACACGCTGTCGTAGACTTCGCGATTCCACCTAGCGTAGAATCTATTTTAGAACTAGGGCTAAACTATTACAACAGATGTACCCTACTACCTCAGACGCAATGTAAGAATTACGTTATCAAGTTACCGCAACGTCAAACACGTGTTTTTTTACCCTTTGCGTAGGTAGCAGCATGACCCATAACATAAAGTTCAAGACATTTAGAATTGTCAGCTGATGGTTGAGCAAAGAGGTTTATAGGAAAGGCCAAATACGCCCAGTGTGTGAACTTGAGATAGCAAGACGTGGCACATGTCAAAAGTTTGTTAGAACATTTCTACGAAACTTCTTGTATTGGACGATATGTTGAAAAGCTCGTTAAATGGATCAAGAAGACGAATTCTAGTAGAGTATGTATGGTAAACTCGTTCGGCCATACGCAAATCTGTCATTGTTTCTGGCTCGTTGCGATTAACTCGTGGCTCCTCCCGGGTATCTCTGTCGGACAGCTGGTGCAGGATAATTGAAGTGGCGGATTTGTAGGAACACGGATCTTCTTCCAGTCGGTTGGAACGTGGCCTAATGACGACTTGCCGCGGCAAGATATGTGTGCTGGCGCTCCTCAGACATTTGGTCATCCTGCACGGAGGGATAGACGGGAGGGAACGTGCCTGAAATGTGTAACAACACAACAGTACGAAAGGTATACATGTACTGCAATTTTGATAGATTTGTCAGTATACACTTTCACATTGTTCCGGCAGGCGGCGCTTTTTCATGTGGTACTAGTAAGTGAGGAACCAGCCACTTTTGAATGTTTGTTATGTACGAAACCCGTTTATTTTTTTCACGGTTCTCGTTGGAAGTTTGGTCAACTTTGCTTCAGAATAATATCTTTTCCGACACAACATTTTGAAACAACTATAGACGTAATGTCATCCTTAAAGATGCCAATATGACCTTAAACTCTATAACTATGTACAGTACACCATGCACAATACAATACATATCATATTACTAACACAACATTTGAAAGCTTAAGTTGGGATGTTTCAAAGTAATGAAAACCCAGACTGTCTTGTCACTGCTTTCGTTTACATATTTTCCTGGTTTAACTATCATTGTGTTCTGTATGTAATGTAATATTAGTAGCTCTGAGCGGCAAAACCTGTAATGTGCCGACGTGCTCAAGCTATGTACCTTCTACTAAGGGCAAGTATTGAAGACGTCCTGCTGACGGCCGCTAGGGGTCCTCACTAAGCCGTACACCATCCATTGGCGGTCTGAGGGACGCTTGTCATTGAGAACACAGCCTCATCTCATAACATAGTGATTTCATGCATACATTACAAGAGAAATGTGCAACAGGTACACAAGCGGTGCGTTTCGTGTTTAAGTAGGCTTAAAGCGTGTTTGAAACCTCACTAGATATTCGTTTCCTTTCTTGCTGTGTGTATTTTGTGATGGTGCTACGGTTGGGACAGGGATGTATGTGTAGTAATAGCGTCAAATTTGGGGTCTAATTTTTGTTTGATTTATAGCAAGTCTGCATTATATTTCCGGATTTGCAAAGGAAGCGTAAAGATATGGAATACAGTATGTTTACGTCGTATTTAAGCACACTGAAAGGTGACGGAAAGGCTTAATTTGCCTTCAGCAGCCTTTACGAAGTCGTAAAGTCTACTGAAATGTTTCTCACCTTTAATACTTCTTTACATACTGCGGAAAGTTTTTCATGCTGTGATTTTTACCTAAATAAAATGTTAAGTTCTTCTTTTGTGACCATTGTTTATCCATTACAAGCTCAAATCGCCCTGCAAGCCGCTTTTCATTGAGGTCATGAGTACTAATAATTTTCCTTGTTTTGAAACGTGACCGCGAGTATGACCGACCCTACATACACACACACAAGGCTGGCAGAATGAACGAACTCTCCCCCTTTACCGAAACATTCCCTGCCCGTCTCCAAGAGGGCCTGTCCCGTGCATGTACTCCCTTATAAGTTCCCCTAACCGTGTTTATCTGCGGCCCAGCTGCTCACAGGGTCAGCGGCCTTCGAAAATACGATCGGCATGTTGCAAGAGCTTCGCGGCGCCGTGTTTCCAGCTAGCTTATACGGCCGGTAGAGTTTGGAGACCGCTGCATACAACTGGAACATCACCAACATACTTATACAGTAGGGCCTCTATATCTACACACAGAAACGGGTACTGACAGTGCAGTAGTCTGAGGGTATGTACGAATTCCTTCTTGGTTTGATATAGCAAAATGGATGCATTATCCTGTAAGGATACTACATCTTGTGAGCGCGCCATGAGACGAATGTTGAAGCGATGACAGTAGGGTATGGCTAAAAATGGACATGGAACACGCCGGCGAAAACGTGCCCGCTGGCGTGTTCAAATGTTTTGGGTGTAGATAAGAACGTATCATTACAACCAACCCCAGCCGGGAGACTGTCTGGCGTACATACAGTGAAACGTTAGCGTTGAAACAACATCTTTTGTTGATACTTTTAATAGATAATATACAGCTTGGCTTACTGATTCTGATGACGACACTCAATTCTCGCGTGACGTCGCGAGATTTGCTTGACTTGGGACAACAAAAAGTACAGTACAAGTATTACGATGATGACAGCACTCATTATAGAACTTTTGAAAGTGTTTGCATGGGTAAATAAAAAGATCACCAAAAAGTACTAAAGAGAGGCAATGTAAGGAGATTCTGTGCTTTTATTCTGAGTTTAAAAATAGCCGGCTCGAATCCCCATATGTGTGTTTAACGATGTGAAAGGTCTTGACCATACGGCATGCCAGTAACATAACATAGCGGGGCTGGAGTTGACTTTGGAGTTTCAGTTGTTTGACAGCGACATAAAAAGACTATCACATCGTTCTCACCTTACTATTGAAACATAGTTTTCATCAACGAATCAGTTTCAGAGAAAGGATTCGAAATTGCAATGTAGAAACATGTGTATCAACATCATTCTATGATTTGTTGTAAGATGTATTGTGATGTTAAAAAAGGATACGTCCACTGTCCTATATGGTATGAAATTGTGACAAATTACTCTGCTATTAATATTTGTCTGACTGGTGCGATTTGTTCCCTTTCCAGTGTTGTGAGTAATGGCATCGGCCTGTACCAGAAGACCACATCTCAATTAAAACAAGTAAGAGTTTTAAAAAATGGCCATGGCGATGTCTGACCCGGCCAGCCCGTCACCACCGGCAGTCACCGGGACGCAGTCCCGCCCCTCCACGGCGGCTGACTCCGCCATCTCCGAGACGTTTGACGACCAGGACGGCACCCTGTGTTACGGGGACGAGCGCCAGGCCCTGACGGACTACACCAAGTTTTTCAACAACCCCTCCATGAGTGACGTCAAGTTGCGGGTGGGGGACATCACGTACAACGCTCACAAGATGGTCCTCATCAGGTCTAGTGACGTCTTCGATAGGATGTTGAGTGGCGAGTGGTCGGACTCCGCAAGAAAGGTAAAGTCGGAACAATATATGATTTATTCACTTTAGTGTACTTTATTTGTAACGTTACGTAGATTAATTCATTTGTATCCACGCTGTATGTATAGCTGTAGTAGACCTTATAAAATTCGCTGTACTTTCGTTGTGTATATTTTGATATACAATGAAAAAAGATACAGCGACTTTTTGCAACACTTCTAGTACAGTACTAGGTGATTCACAAATGAGATGCAGCAATGATGCATTGTGGGTAACATGTCAAAGCTTAATGCCCCCCTTCCCGACGTAAACAGATCTAATTCCATGAATGAATGGATGAATGAATGATTGATTGGCCTCACGTGTTTTGTTTCACGTCTTACGTCTTCTTGGGGTCTTTGCATTTGACACTGGGCATGCACATTGGTATTTGTGAACCACCTAATACTTATCATACCTGATCATACGGTAAGACTTGTCAGATTGTCTTCGAAGAACAACATAAGTAGTGAGCTAAGCAACACAGGTAAGGTTAATGCGTTTCAAGTCAAGCGTTCACGGAAAACCTCCCAAATAAGTTTGATAGAAGTATTTTTTCCGGATATTATCTAACTATGCACAACACTTTAGAGAAATACTGAAAGAATAATATTGAGTATGGTATCAGCTTGTTCAGTTGTTTATACTCGTCTTTTCAATGGCACGTGCACTTGTGGTGTTCACGCTGAACTTTCAACGTTGTTACAGAAATATAATCTACTCCTTTCCTTGTAGTACATCTGCTCAAGGGTAACAAACAACATAATAACAGAATAATAGTCAACTAGTAACGCAGACGGTTTTCAAACCCAAGGCTAAAACATCCCTTGTTCTGCCCCATACTATCCCAACTTCTGTTTGTCTTCCCTGAATCACTTACACACTATAAGCACGGAAGAACAGTCTGTAGCAGGATAGCGAATATTAGAGAGTTCGGGTCTTTGACTGGACACATTTGTCTCTAGGCCGAGGCCGAAGACATGTCTCTCGGGTCCTCCGCCACGTCCAGTGACGCAGAGACCCTCAAACCCACCGCCTCCGACCTGGACGCGGACGAAGAGATCGCTGCTATTCTATCCATGGCGCCAGGGGGCGTCCTGCTACAGGACATTCAAACGGGAGACGTCGATAGCCCAGAAAAGGTTCCGTTCGCAGTAACCCAGAAGTATAAACAAGACAGAATAGAAGATTTTTCTTCGTCGACGTCGTTGCCTTATATTCTTATGTTCTGCCTGTCTATCCGTTTTTGTCAACTTTTTTCTTAAAATTAATAACTAAAACAGTAGATCAAATAACACTCCTGTAGTTGTTCATTTTTCACAAATGATAAACCACCATCGAGTATCACTAACCTTTAGAGAAGCATTTCTAAACTCGCGACTCGCTTCAGTAACTAGTTGTGCTCCTTTCTATATATGTTCTTCACATTCATACTCACAGGCTAAATACCTATACATCCACTACGCATCACAACAGTAGTGGCTCGGTGTTACATCATGAGATGGTTCATGTTTGTGTGTTTGTGCTGTATTGTGTGATGTGGCAGGTTCTACCTGTGTTTGAAGCTGACGACAGCTACCAGGACACCTCCCTGTCCTCGATAGTGGACGAGCGGGGGTACACCTGTCTCTACCAGGTGCGATGTTTAAAACAAACAAACCTTACAGCTGTTTGTGGGTGTATAAACTCTTAGCGAAGTTGTTTTTTTCGCATACAATGGCTGCATGCATATCGTTATGTTTACCTACACAGAAGGAAAACATTCTGTTCTTGCTCTGCTACTTCTTCCTCCGTTCGGAACAAATAAGGTCAATGGCCTGGACCAGACGGCTGTCACCATGGTAACTGGTGCTGTAGCAGACACCCTGTGGTGTTAGATTACATTATGTAGCAAGTGGCAGGACGGAGCTGGTTGGTCACCATGTTACGTTTTAGAGTAAGTATTACAGAGCAGTAGCTCGAAGGCTAGACCATGTGAAGGTAAACATGATCTATTTGCTTTGCAAATGTTACAAGTCTTGGTCTTTTTGTGGTGTTTCCTAGTCCGATGCGGAGGGTGGGGTTACGGAAGGGGCGGTGGGTGGCTGTGTTGAAGGCGGGAAAGATGTCAGAAAGGTCAGAAAACTTTCCACGATTCTGTTTTCCGCTTTTCCATCTTGCTTTCTTTGCAAGTTCATATAGCAGCTGTTCAGTGCATTTCTCTCTCCGCCATTCTCTCAGTAGCCATTATAGTTGAAAGGAAACTGTTGTTATCTGGTAGTTATATTGACTGATCAATAAATGATAGTTGTGGTGAGAGAGGACTCTCTTTTATACAGATATATCAGTCTATTGAAGAGTCCAACTCGCAGGTGTTCTATGATTGCCAAGATGAAGTTAGTGTGGTTGACAGCACGGCGGACATTCCTAGACAGCGGTCTGAGAGGGGCCGGGCGGACGGGGCGCCTCCGGTACCCGAGCGGAGATCACGGCCGGTTAGAACAGCCAAGCCGGCCGATGGGCCCTCCCTAGCCGTGCCAACAGTCAAAACCGGCCCTGGAGGAATTTTCTTCAGCGAGGTTGTAACAAGCATTTGCTTATTTTGTCTATAAAATTGCCTGCGCCAGATCTAGTTTGTGACGATTGTCTTGGGTCCTCGTTTGGACCTAACCTATGTTGCCGCGAGTCATAACGCATGCGTGCTCTCCAGGATACGGATGTGACGTCATCAGTCTTACGTGTAGGTTTGCTGCGTTCTAGATTTGTTCAGTCTAGTCAAACACAATTTCGTAGATAGTTGACTTTTTACCAATAATTTTTTCGCAATGTTTTTCAACTGAAAAGAGGTAAAGAAAGTGCCTCATTTTTTCGAAATCACTAGGACAAGAAAGCCCTGGAGGAGCTGTGCTTTTCGTGCAACAGTTCGGACTATTCGGACGACGACTTCTCGGAATGTTCGTTCGACAGTGCCATAGCGTCGTCCTCAACGTTTATCTTCGACGAAAAGAACCAGGTATTGATATTGAACCCCCTCTACAACGTCTGGATCTAATTAGTCTGTAACTTAGGGTACAGTGGCGAATTTAGGGCCACATCCGTTACATATGTTATTTTTTTTAAACTCTAACTGTCGTCAGACGTTAACGTTGAGTTTAGCGTGAACACCACTATTTTTATTGCTAGGAAATAAATATTACTCATAAACATCTCCTTGACGGATATAAAAAGAATATAATTGGCGGGAGGCCCACTGCACTAAGAGGTAAAAGGTTGTGAGATAAAACATTTCATACGCATTTTATTGACGATGCTTATATTCACGCGCACCACTGCAACATTATTTCTTGTGCACAGCCTTTCACACCCTATAAAATAGGTGCACGGATTGTTTTTGATGTAATGTATTTTTGTGTGACGACATCTTTCAGAAGCAAGAATCTAAAGGTTATTTATGAGAATATTGCCATGTTAATGCAACTAGGTTGGTAATTCACCGTCAGGTCTATTACTACATAAGGTGGCTAAAAGTCATACAAAATTACACTGTCATCAGTCATAGCCTGGTATGCAATGTACCGCAGTTTTGGTGGGTTCTCTTCGGGCCTACAATAGTTCTCCCCGCCGCCCAGCTCAACTAGGCTCCCCGGTAAGAATTTTGCACGACGGGCACGTGGACTAATCAACTCCCATATTGCAAAACCGTCCTATCGGGAAGCCTAGTTGAGCTGGGCGGGGGAGGACTACTCCAGGCCCGGGGAGAACCTGCCCAAACCGCGGTATGCGTATACTGGACACCGGGCTTGCCAATGTATGGATTTGAAGACTTTTTGTCATCTTCTCTCAACAGGAAGTGGAGTTGATCGAGCCTTACGAGTGTATCGAGGTTTTCCCGCGGTTCCTGAAGTTCCTGTACGGGTGTCACGTCGTGCTGAACCGGGAGAACAGCCTGCCCGTCCTGGTGCTGGCCGACAAGTACAACGTGGCGGACCTGAGGCAGGTCTGCATCAGGCACGCCGTCAAGCAGATCATTCCCAAACTGCAGCTCAAAGAGGTATGCAAATTAGAAACGGTTGGAAATTTGCATTTAAATGTCGGATTCAAAGCGGTAGACATAAATCACATGAGAAACATCAGGTTAAAACACTAAAGTATATTGACAAGTTCTTCATTCAACAACAAGTGAGTTTTTACATCCGAAGTTTCAGTTGATATCCGTCAAAGTATCTTCATTGAATCTGCCATATCTTTGTACGTTGTTTCCGTTTTTGCAGGTGTTCCACGTGTGGTTCCAATACGCCACCAAATGCTACCACAAGCCTCTGATCGGCGCATGCGTGCAGGCCCTGGCGGGGCGGATGGATGACATCATGTCGTCTGACGAGTGGGAGCAGGAGTGGACCAATCTGGACCAGGAACAGCTGGTGGAGTTCCTCTGTAGCTCCGACCTAAGGTACAGGGTCTCCTATTGGTCATAGTGTAGATAGGATAGCGCCTTTAGCGTCTGAAGTTAGAAATGCAGTTTGTGGCATGAAAGAGTTTTTCTGGACCAGGTGGAGTTCCTCTGCAGCTCCGACCTAAAGTAGGCGACGGAACTTTGGTCTCCTATCGGTCAGATTGTAGATATAATAGCGCTTCTAGCGTCTGAAGTTAGAAATGCAGTGAAAAAATCTGGGTTTTGTGAAGGCGCAGTACGTTCTAATTTGATTTATTTTTAGGGATTTGTCGTCTGTTTTAAGAGTGCGTAACGCAAAGCTTACATCGGATCAACTCGCCATGTTACTGGTCCTGATAGACGTTTGTTGTATTTGTTTCAGGATAAAGGACGAGTTTGAGCTGTTCCCGTGCTGTATTTTACAGGATAAAGGACGAGTTTGAGCTGTTCCCGTGCTGTATTTTACAGGATAAAGGACGAGTTTGAGCTGTTCCGGTGTTGTATTTTACAGGCTAAAGGACGAGTTTGAGCTGTTCCCGTGCTGTATTTTACAGGATAAAGGACGAGTTTGAGCTGTTCCTGTGCTGTATTTTACAGGATAAAGGACGAGTTTGAGCTGTTCCGATGTTGTATTTTACAGGATAAAGGACGAGTTTGAGCTGTTCCGTGCGGTAGAACGCTGGCTGAACGCGCCCGGCCACCCCGAGCGGCGGGAGAACCTGGAGGTGCGGCTGAAGGTGCTGCTGCAGTACATCCGCTTCCCGATGATGGCGCCCGAGCAGCTGTGCGAGGTGGAGACCAGCAAACTGGTGCACAAGTTCCCGCATCTCTTTGTCACCCTGCTGCTACAGGTAAGGCCAGGTTGATTTGAAATTTATAGATGGCATGAATTTTCGCCTGTTTCAGAAAAATAAGTTTTCAACCATACTGTAAATTGTACAAAGCAGCTGCAAAATGAGCAAATATACGCCGTAAAGTGCAAAAAAAAATATTGGAAAAAGACCCTAATGTCGTACAATGCCACAATGAGTTCCACAAGGAAAGAAGAAACTTTAGAAAGTGTTGAAATTGTCCCATATATCCCAAATGCGTACAATAGCATATAGTCACAAAATGTTACTCTTGTGTTTCTCCAGTTCATGAGAAGAAACCAAATTTACTTAATAATAAATTTATCTAATTGTAGTTACTTGACGTCGACAATGTACATATGTATTGTTTTCTGTATTCCATATCCTTTGTGACCCGTACTTAACCCAGTGGGTATGTGTGTACAATAAACTGCTGTTATCTGGTCGTTTATTATAATTATATTGACTGATTCATTCATTCATCATCATAACTGCTTCTTCCCCAGGCCTACAAGTTCCACTGCCTGCCCCTGACCGGCCGAGCAGCCAATAAGGACTTCCGTACGTCCAACTACCTCCTGAGGAACTACACCGCGCTGGGGTGGAACCACCGTGTAGTCATCAGGGGCTTCCACGAACTGGCCAAGAACTGTGAGCTCACCTCCCGCTTCCAGGTACATCTACATCTATAGTATACTGGACAAGACCCTCATGGGGCATTACGTCCAGGTGCACGACATTGTGCGGCAGACGTGAATGGTGCTCATAAAGTGTGCGGGCGAACAGAAACAAATTTGCGCTAGTGATTTATATACATGGCCGCACTGACAATCCTGAGTTACAGCTGGGTGTTGGGGAGGCCCATGTACTGGGCCAGCCCCAACTTGAAACCGTCACATGTTGGTGATGTAACAATATGTGGATGTAAACTGTTCCACTCACCGATCGTACATGGTCATGGGATCGGCAGTATAGTTACCTCCATGAAAAATGGAGGTTTTGTTTTGGCATGTTTGTGTTTCTGCATATTTGCAGTCAGCATAACTTTAACTTTAACTTTAAAGGTGCCCATTTCAGTTTTTAGGCCTGAAAACCAGTTTTGTTCAAAGTCAATATTCTAGTCACTTATACTCACTAAGTTGAAGCACTACTATCCCAATGTACATCGACATTCATGAAGCAACTGAGGCTGAAAATTGTTACGAAAAATTGTTACGGGGGGGGNGGGGGGGGGGGCTCATCATCCTGTGTGATTTTCGGGGTAAGACTCTTCAGGCTTGTTTCTGCGCACAATGTTTGAAATACTGATGTTAAAGTGGGGCAGCACGTAGTAATATCATATCGTAGAGATTGCCTTATTCAGAATATTACAGTTTTGTCGTCCTGGAATTTTTATGCCTTTAAGAAGGCCTTTATGAATGGTGATGATATTTGGTTTGCTGGATTGGGGGCCTTAGGAAGACAAACGTCATGGCCAAACGTGGGCCTCCTGGTAGCTGCCCTCGGTACTGCAGTGGAACTTAAAATGAAACGTTGCCAAAGGATAGGACTTTCACATATAGAATATATTAATACGTAATTTGATTCACCGTATTCTCTGCAGACACGGGCATCAGCCTACCCCCAGACTGTGTGGGATTGGGAGTTGAAGATTTTCCCCAAAGGCGCCACCAACTTCGACGAATTCCGCGCGGTACTGCAGGCAAACCTGATCCTGGACCAGTGTCGTCCCATCGAGTTCTACATCAGGTCAGTGTGGTTCTCTCGTATAAGGTGTGACATACATCGTGCACCACGTACGATGTTTATATTTTCTCAAATTACCTGCACTTCCTTCTAAAATCGCCAGATGGGGATAATGCCATCTTGAGCCACAGCTATACCATAATACAGTGTACGTATGTGATTCTAACATTATAGACTTCAAATATCTTTATCAGGTTTGACACAAATCATGCATCACGTACGATGTTTACCTTTGATCAAATTTCGTGCACTTCCTTCTAAACCCGCCAGATGGGGATAATAATATCTAACTTTATCTTGAGGTACGGCTACACCATTGCAATATGTGATTTGAACAATTTAAACTTTACGTCTACGCACGACTGTGTCTACAAACGAATTTGATTTCAACAAGTAAATATTATTACTATTATGAGAGATATCTCGTGCATTACCTGCCTTATTTCTTCTTCCTTTCTTACAAAAAAAAAACAGCCTGGTAGACAACGACCAAATTCTTCGTGCAGTCGCCGGCAGAAAAAACTTCACCAAGTCCCGCTACACGGCGGACACGGAGATAGAGAAGGCGGTGTCGCTGGGCGAGCTGAACGCACCGGATTCCGAGCTGCTGTGCGGGGCGAACGTCATCCTACAGATCATGATCAGACCTGTACAGTAATTAGAAGCCGGAAAGCCATCGACGTATCAATAAGGCCATGCTGATTTGATTATATGGATGACATCTCCGAAACTGATGCGAGCGTGCGAGAAAAAGAAAACTGCACATTTGCCTTCAATATGAAATCTAAGTGGCGCAGATAAGGCCATGATTATATGGATGACATCCATTTTTGGCCATTTCCAACAACAAAAAAAAGAGTTTTCAACCATACTGTAAATCGTACAAAAAAGAACAAAAATGAGCAAATGTATACAGCAAAAAAAAAAAAAAATTCGGAAAACGATACCAATGTCGTAGAATGCCAAAATCAAACGAAAGTATCAAGAAATTGATTTGAAGAGTAGATTATTCGCCATACCACACTCTGTAACATTTGTTCAACCTCCATGACCACGTAGTTTTCATAATGAAAGCAACTTTTTTTGGCCAAACTTTTCTTTTATTCGCACGCTCGCATCGGTTTTGAGGTTCCCAGAGGATGTCATCCATATAATCAAATCAACACGGCCTAAATACATAATCAAGGTTCAGTTGAACCTTCTACAGTTAAATCTCATTGACATAATCAATTGCAAGTCGGCGTGGCCTTAATACCTGGAAGCCAAAAAAGGTGCGAGCTTTGGGATGAAATGTATTCGTTGTATACGGAGTCGTTGTATTGCTTTTACAACATTTGTATCGCGTCGTAGTGTATATGAAGGGTATGAGAAGGACTGGCGTTGCAAAAGGACAGCCGAATATAGCTTTTTAGTATCCTGGGTGTATGGCAGCAGTCATGTGTTTTTGGCAACGCCTCTGGAACGTTTCCTCTGTGTGAAATACTGCGATATGGTTGAAAGGAGTTCAGAAGGTACAGGATTTGAGAGTTTCTGAATGGTATAGTGATATGTTTATTCAAAGTTATGTGAACTTAATATTAATGCAATAAATGTAATGGATTATGCCGAATAGTACGTGATATTAATAAGTACTGTCAGTATAATTTTCGGTTATGGCTATCAATTTGCTTGTTAAATTTCAGAGAAAATATTTATTATGATAATAGTATGTCATTCTTTCCAAGAAAATACAGATATCATTGGTTGTTCATATAGTTTTAATGCTATTATAGTCTTTTTACGTACTAAGAGGACATAGAAATGAAGAAACACGGCGCAGTTTCCAGCAATTCTTTATATAGTATCATATTAACATGTTAATAACAATAATTTTATTAGAACCACACGTATGTATATACGGGTGCTGAACTGCAAAATCACGTGTAAAAAAGAATGAAGATACAGAATGAAGATATACATGATCACGTCGGTAGAACGTACTGCGCCTGTGCGAAACCCGGATTTTTCACGCTTTTCGTTGGATGGTTGGTCAACGTACATTGCATCAGAGTTTTGTCAGTTGCAGCCTACACATCATTTGAAAACTACAGACAGGATGTAATCATTGAACACGTAAATAAACCTTAAATGAAACACTTGTCTTGCAGTTAGATGTGTAAAGGTTATTAACAGGTCATTCAGTGTAATATAACGTTACTATTAGTCAGCTGCTAGTCATTTACTGTTCGAGGTGTGCGTGAGTACATGGCAGATCGTTTCGATCGCCCATTTCTACCAGTCATGTCATAAGCTGCCTGCCCTTGATAGATGGTTTGAGGGACATTCTCAACTGCTAGCATGCTAGCGCTGCCACCACTGTGCCTATGTGATGAGTTGCAGTACCCTCGCTGTTCGCTGTGGGGAGCTCCACTTCAGCTGCCGCAGCGTAGAACGTCAAGGGGTCGTCGTCGTTTTCATGGATAAATAAGACTATTTAAAGGGAGAATAATTATGAAATACGCGACACACCAAAGAAACAAAACAACTCCACGACATGTTTACATGTATGGACTTTATTGTATTGTGTAATCATAAACAAAAGGAGTTATAAATAATTCAAACATCAGGAGAAGGCACCACGACAACATTGTTCATTCATTACACACACACTTATTTGCACATGATTGTGCACCACGCAGCATATATATTAAGAGTTCCTGTAAAAAGATCATGGCACGCCAGTACATCAAACCGTGATCATCAATTTCGTGATTCCATATGTCACATCTGTTCTCGTGAGATCTCGCGTGAGTTACTGCTTCCAACGTTAATCTCGCGTTTTCTCGCGTGAGAACAATGTACGGCACTATATTTGAAATGGAAACGACACAGTCTCTGGTATACGAACGTACATCGTCTTCTTCGGAGAAGGTAAGAAACATGTATTACACTATATTCCTACATTATACATAACGTGTCATCTCATGTGTCAAATCTGTCTCACAGACTAACAATCCAGACGTTCAAAAGAAGGCTCTTTAGCAGCACATTAACACAGACAGTGTCTAACATGTCGACAACCGCTTTATACATGCAAAACTACAAGATGAACAATGTGAAATATATAGCCTGACTAATACAGGGGTTATGGTTTTGATTTGAATGTACAACTGTACGTGAACAAAATTTTGCAGACCCTTTGTTTACGTTTATACGCCGGCTCTCTACAACGTAAAACATTCTACCCACGCTATATGGTGTAAAACAAAATAACAAGGGGAATGGCAAAATAACAAGGGGGATGTGGTCCTATGATAAATCAAATATACAAGTCCTCAGGACATGTGTGCCCCCCTCCCCAGTATGACTTGGCTTTTCAGAAATCAAACAGTATCACGTGATCAACCAGGACCATCACGTGTTCATACACGACTATCACGTTATTACTGCTACATGTCGTCACTCCTACAACAAATCTTGTCAACGTACCAATACATCTTTTACACTGGAGTAAATTACAAAGTTAGTGTCCTTCCGGTATGCGTACTGGACATAGTGACTATGTTTCAATATGATAATACAATATACAAAGAGTCAATACTATGATACAATATTCAGAATAAATACAATGCAAAATGTTGGTCACCATCATGTGTATTGCTAAAAGATTTGTACAGGTTTTCTCTAAAATGCAAATCCACATTGGTTTAAACTATGCAGTGAAAGCTGTGCCAGTATAATGCATTTGCAGAGCCGTGTGCAGTGACAGCGCAGACTTTAATAGTGCTAGTGGTTAGTCCACAATCAGATCTAAGCCTTTCAAAGCAGGTAACGTTACATTTCGCAAAGACTGGTCAAAGGAAAGGAACGAAGTGGAATGATTAATTAATTGTCAAGCAAGGCTATGGTCCTATACAAAATGTCACGAATGTTCTCGTGAGATCTTGCGTGAGGTACTGTCAACGTTCATCTCGCCTTTTCTCGCGCGAGAACAATGTACATTAGGCCACACGAATTTAATTTGTTGGTTCTTGGATTTTTTTCTGATTTGCAAGAAAAAAAAGATTCTGGTTCTGAATCAACTCACATATGCTCATATTTTGCCCCCAACAGTAAAGTCCTTTTCTTCCTAGTTGTTACAGTTTTTCCATCTATCAATGCAACGGTTTGATTAAAAGTTCAAAATTCATTATTGAAATATTAACCCAGCCCTTTGTGTTGACTTCATGGCTCCTATCGTAGCATTTGGGGCTATAATAGGAAGCCTAGACCTGTTTTTAATTTAATTTTTTTGCACTGTCGCTTCATATTTTTTCTGAAAAAAAAAATCCGGGAACCGACAAATTAAATTGATGTGGCCTTACAACAACAAAACCGACCTCCAGGTCGCTGCCAGCATGAGATAAACGGAAAACTAGTACTTCTCTTTAGAAGTACTGAGCTCACGTATCGCAAATGTAGCAGAGCTGAAAGAAAACTGCTGTAAGCGCTACGCTTAAAAAGCAATAGTCAGAGCGTTGCTTATTGCTCGAATATCCTGAAGCTCTTTTACCTACAAGACTTTCGTCGCGTTATATTGTGAGAAGAACACCATCCCAAGCTTTCGACTTACAGAAAGTCCACGTCTAACTTTGTCAAACACACTACACAATAATACAAATCAACATTTTTGACTTACAGGATACATATGAATGATATATATACATATAGATCATGAATGATCAGAACTTTACAAAATGAACACTGGGCAGGGACTTTGGGTAGCACCTTTGGCCTGGTTCCGAGATACTGTAGATTGTGAACGACTTATCAAATGATCTTGGACGAATGGGTTCACAATCCAACAATCATTAGTAGACATTGTGATTTTTTGTTGTTATTTTTGTTGTTTTGTTGTTGTCATAAGTTCTCTAGAGGGTAGTATATCTTAACTGCTTTCAAATGCTTCTTGAGTAATTTGAATGAAAAGAGGTCGCCGCTATCTCAAATTGTGTGCCTCACTTCGTCGAAGATCAACATGATTCCGTCATCAAATCACCTGAGTCTGAAATTCGTCAAAAGCGAGACGTCAACCTAACACATCATCGTGATACTCAAAACAATGTCATTCTCCAATCGTGTATGTATATCTACACGCAGCTTTGGTCCACCTTCAATCCTCAACATAATCAGGAAAACACAAACAAACTCAACTTTCAAGGACCTATACGTTAGGAATGTGGTCCTTTGACACTCTAACGACGCTACAAATAACACTGAAACGGCCCATGCATTCTCTCGTCAATGCCACATGCCAAAGTACCCTTTCCAAAACACATAATCTCTATCTATTGACAACACTTGATCTCACTCTAGACTTGCATCTGAAAGGGGCTCTTTGATCTTGGACTTCATTCAGAAATATCACAATGATAGATCATAGAGCCCCAAGCAAGTAACCATACTTCATATTAGTATATTGCATTGAAGAGCATTGCAGAATGTTTTGCCTTTTTGTAAAGTATTGTACACTATTGAGATGGCCGTTGGGCCTATTATATATAACTTCGTGACTTCTTATCTTGGTTTGATATATACAAACAAACAAACAAACAAACAAATAATAACAGAAATAAAATTAGTTTCGAAAAAAATCATGAGAGATAGAAGTTTGGAGATTTAAGGCATCAAATGCAATTTCAAGGGGCCAAAATAAATATTCTGGGTGAAGAAATCTGATATTAGCATTTACTGCCATTTCTTAGCACATTTTCGTCATCATTTCATACTTGAAGAGTTTCTCAAATAGCCTCAACACAGTCTTCGTGAGGCGTCTCTTTATTTTCTTGGGTACCACCAATATACACACAAACAAGATTCAGCCTACGATTAAAAACAAGCAACCGTTTTCCGTCAGCGACATAGCATTTTTGCCTCACAGATATTAGAATATTTTGGGATAGGGTTGATTCAATTGATTTTGAATCAGCAGAAACTTGATTTTGAAAATCCAGCTTTTTCCGCCCTGAAATTGCATTGAAAGCACGTCACCGTACATTGCTGCACGAGCACGGTTCACTCCACGTGTGGCTTGATGATGACGGCTACGTTGATCGGCTCCCTCCTTCACGTACGCCGAGTCCGGCCCGAGCTCGTTCCTCCTCGGAAAGAACTGCTCCACGGTGACGGAGTCCTGCTGGCCGAAGGACGGCATGCCGAAGCGGAAGCCCGTGGCGGCCTGGATGGCGTAGCTCTCCCGGTGCGTGGCCTGGGTGGCCTTGACCGTGGCGGACCGCCGGATGATCTGAGCCACGTTGACGTCCCGGTCGTACACCAGGAGCGAGATCTCGAAGCTGCGGTCGCGCGGGCAGATCTTGAGCGGGGTGAGCTTGATGGCCAGGCACTCGTACTTGTGTAAGGTGGCGTTACTGCCCAGCCCGGAGCGGAAGCGCTTGCCGATGTAGTTCAGTTGGAAGGCGATGTTCCACATGTAATCTTCGGAATGAACCTGTCAAATAGAGATCGTTACAATCACTATAAAATGATTAACGTGGCACGTGGACAAGAACAAAGCAGACAAACGTTGACTTGTGTCTGGGACAGAAACCTTTGTAAGGTACAGTGTATACTCCCTGCGTCAGGCAAAGCATACATTCATCCGAGACAAATGCGTTTACCTCTGCGTGGATGGTTTTCAGTACCAGGGAATTGTGAGCTTACTTTTGCATGGATGGCGTTCAGCACCAGGGACAGACATGTTGACCTGTGTGTATGGTGTTCAGCACCAGGGACAGATATGTTTACCTGTGTGTGGATGGCGTTCAGCACCACAGACAGGCATGTTTACCTGTGTATGGACGGTGGTGTTCAGCACCACGGACAGGCATGTTTGCCTGTGTGTGGATGATGTTCATCATCTTGGACAACCATACTTGCCTGTGTGTGTGGATGGTGTTCAGCACCAAGGACAGGTTTACCTGTGTGTGAGTGGTGTTCAGCACCAGGGACAGGCATGCTTCTGTGTGGGTGTTGTACATCATAAATATGTTTTGTACTGTATTGTATTCTGATACACTCTATTACAGTGTACATGTACAAATGCTGATAAGGTCTGTCCATTCACCTGAATACGCCTAAAACAATAGAAAACCCACGGTACGTACCTCGTTGGGCACGGGTGAGTCCAGGCTGATGGTCCTGACGTTGTGCTGGAAGCGGCGGATGTCGGACAGCTGCAGCCTCAGGAACGTGCACCACTCTTTGGCCGTGTAGTCACGTGGCAGGAACTTGTTGTCATGGAAACCGCCCACCTAGAGCAGACGATACAAAAAACGTTTTCTGTCAGACAATAGTGAAGATGTAGGAGTCTGCAGAGGATTTGGAGTCTGCAGAGGATATCATCCATAAAATTTACTGGATGTAGCCTTATAGGCGTTGGGCATCCCCATATCGAAGTGCCACCTACTGCAGTTTTATCAAAAGTCGCCATGTGCGCTCATGTACGGGATTTGTGGTTGGGCTCACCTGCCCCGCCAGTGACCGGAACCGGTAGGCTTCGTTGATGAAGGGGCTGAGGAGAAGCGGGAACTTCTGGCCGATGACGGACCGCTCCACGTTGACCAACTGCTGTGGGAGCATCTGGGAGAACCTGACGTGCGGCAGGAGCCTGATCAAGTTCTCCCCGGCCTGGGCCTCCCTGTACTCCGCCAACACCCAGTCCTGCATCGCCTTGAACACTGCGAACTCGTTCTCCACGATCAGCGTGGTGCACTGTAGAAGCTCCCCTACGTATTGCACGTCCAGCTCCAACCACTCCGGCATGGCCACGGCGCTCTCGAACTTTCTAGAGATGGCGTCGAAGCATTTTTCCTCCAACTCTTCGAAGCCGTACATCCTAGCGTAGTGCATGTACATGACAGCGGCGCGTGCGTTGCCACCCTGTACCTTTCTCCTCATAAACTTCTCACACTCTGTCCTTATAGACTCCACGTTATACTTGTCTCCAAGAAGTAATAAGGGGACGGCAGTGTCTATCTCCAAGGTCACCTGCCCGCAGTAAAAGTACTTAAGGAATTCGCCGAAGACTTCCTCGCACGCGCTGGACTCCTTGAGGACGATTTCTGACTTTTTGGAGTCTTCCCAGAGTTGGCCGGCCAACATGGTGTGAAAGACGTCGCTGGAACGCGCCAGCGCGAACTTGTGAGCGTAGTACACATTTGGTCCCACTCTGGAAAACAAAACGATGACAAGACATCCATAACCTATTCTAGGAAGAAATGGGTCTTTACTTTGTGACCTATGGGAAAAAATCAAATCGCCAATATACTGAAGAATGGAAACTGAAACGTAATGTCAAGAAATGCATTTACAAAAAGGTACAAATGGTAAATGTTTATGAATACATAATGTAGGGCTACTGCAATTTTACCTAGAGTTCCACGATTTCATACCTTCGCCAAATGGTGTTAACCTTTACAACTGAGGAATTATAAATGTTTCTGTTTATGGAAGTGAAGTCCTCTTTTGCATGAATATCAGTTGATCATATTCTCCATCCAATGCCAGCCTTTTCTGACTAAAAAAGGGGCATTCTAGCGAAGGTACATATGAGATAAAAGTTCTGTAATACCTTAGCACGATGTCGCTGAGGTCCGGGTTGTTGTGGAATTTGGTCATGCCGCTGACGAAGGTCGTGATGTTGCCAACAGTCTCGCGAGAGTCCGGGGGCGCCGCCACTTGCTCGGGGGCGGGAGCTGGGCCTGTTGCCATCGCTGGCCCGCGGTGCGCGGTCACGGAAAACGACTCTTTTTCGACCCTGAAAAGATATAATGAGATTGTATTCTTGTAATGAGTTAACGGTTAATGGATAGTGCCAAATGCCACACGGAATACTCCGGATGGGAACTGGCCAATCACGCGAAGAAATGAACCAGGAAGGGTTGCGGTAATGACTTAGAGTATCCGTGGACTCTTTTTCGACCCTGAGAAATATAATGAGATTGTAATGAATTAACGGTTAATGGAAAGTTCCCAGTGGCACACGGAGTGCTGGATGACGTATGACAAGTTTGGCGTCCTGATTGGTTGGGAATTGGCCAATCACGCGACGATATGAACCAGGGAGGATCGCGGTAAAGATTTAAAATATCCATGGACTCTTTTTTGACCCTGAGAAATATAATGAGATTGTAATAAGCTTAATGGAGGGTACCCAATGCCACACGGAAGGGTCGATGACGTATGACAGGTTTGGCGTCCTGATTGGTTGAGAACTGACCAATCACGCGACGAAACGAACCAGGAAAGATCGTGGTAACGTTTTAGAATATCCGTGGAATTTTTGTCACGTCAGATATGCAACCGTTCTTTCCAAATGATCTGCTATTTGTTATGACAACTTCAGACACCGCTGTCGCCGCCTTGATGCCAAACCTCCAGTCCTCACGGTCTATAATTGATCGTTAAAGTTTATCCCCAACCTTCCAGCGGTGCAAACTAAATGGTTCAAGATGCGTTGGTTACGTGGTGAACTGTCTGGTTAGACAAATTAACGACTGTGAAACCGCTACCGCTCAAGGTCATACTTTTTTACTCTCCGAGCAGATGTTTGAGCTTTGGGCGTTGTAGGCATTTTTATCGGGTTTTCTTGCTTGCACTGGTATCTTTTTTATGCCAACACAAAACAAGATACCCTTGTGTCATTGGAAGGCCCTTCACACAACTTTCCTCACTCCACCCAGATGTAAAATGAGTACCTGACATCGGTTGGGGAGGTAAAAGACGGTAGATGAAGAGGGATGGGCTCCACCTTCCGATACAGTGCCATAATCACTGTCCCTTCAGCCCTTTAACCTATCTTAACTTTGCTATCAGGCATCAGAACTGACATAGATTTAAAAAGGAACATAAGGCAAGTAAAAAATTGTAACGGATACACAGATCTCAGAAGGGTCTGTTGAGTAAGACAAGAGTGACTGGTTGAAAGCTGGAGCTTGTGAACATTTTACCGTTTGTGTGGAATAAAAGTTTTAACTTTAAGCATGCATCTACCAACACAGATGAACTTTCATGATGGATTTCAGAAATGACCGTAGTTGGTCCAGTTTAAAATAGTGACTTTGCTCCCTCATTTTTAACTTCTCAGAAAAAAAGCACGCCCGATGGTTTGTTTAATCCTCTTGCACGCAAAGACATGAGCCTCCAGCAGAGGCCACTCGGGGTCATCCCTACAATAACATACCTGCTTTAAATATTCATGCCGTTAGGATTACTACATTCTATCACGCTGTACAGGTAAGTACTGCTGAAATGTGTTTACAGTTTATAGTCAATCCTCCTGGTTTATACTCAAGAAGCACGTGCGTATGCATAGTAACTAGGCATTAAGTTCTCAGAACCAGTAAGCTCTGAAAAGACGGGGAAATAGATTTCTGCACCTTGCAATTTTCTCACAATGTTCTCATGTAATATGTAATGTAATAATGCGGCGATTTAATACATAATGCGGGTAATGTTTAGGCGCCAAGCGGTACATTGTGTTGTTCTTCCACCTCGCTTCACTTTCCGTGGCTGCTGATGACATCTCGAAGCGGCGACCGTAAGAATTCCTGCAGGGATGGCAAGAGAGCTTTCTGAAGCTGAACAGCTAAGCCTTTTGAAAGCCTTTTGAAAGCCAAGTCCAAAAATACCGCAATTTCAAGACTTTCAAGGAAGTCTCTGAAACCGTGCTGTGTAAAAATGTACTATCGATGTCGTCCGTTGACACTTTCTGAATCTAAGGCTCCGAATATTTCGCATTCCTTACAAGAGTCCTGACAGCCTTGGTAAACATGATGGAGAATTTCTGTGCGGGTTTTGAGAGGCCAACGTCGAGGCACAGTAGACCTAACAATATACTATACCTCCTGCTATGAGAAGGACCTTTCTGCCAGTTGGCTTGGTTCCATCGAAACACCTGTATCGTAGCAACTGTCACACAGTCCCACTTCAATAAACAAAGAACCAAGTTCATAGCAAACCTTGCTGCCTGGTGATGCCTTGCAAATGTTAAGACCTGGATTTTCTGTCGCAGGCCTCAAAATCAACTATTTTTCCTATTGTCCCAACACTGTCGCGAAAATAAAATTCAATTGCCCCGAAGTGAGGATCCCGGATGAACTGTCCCAGCCTGTTTTTCAGGAAGTGAACTGACTTCCAGGCGCGCTATAATTTCTGTCAAACAAAAGAAGGGCTGACATTCTGATGTTGATTATTTTTCTATTGTCCCAAAAATGTCCCAAATTGTCTTTTTAGTTGTCCCAGCATTTCAGTTGTCACTGGCCATCGGGACACCGTTGATTTCGAGCCCTGTGTCGGTCGTTCTATTTGGAATTAAGTGTAATATAACCTTTCAACTGTCACCTCATAACGGGCAGTCGTTGTAGGATTGCGGATGACAATGTACGTTTTCTTATATAGGCTTGACAAACAACTTATCTAACGCTAGGTAAAACAAACAATAGTTTTGCAAACACAAAAAGGGAGAGACCATTATTATTACAAAGCGAAGCGTGGCTCGTCCCAAGGACTAAACGCGTATGATAACATCTCAGTGTTCAGTTCAGTTGATATGATAACATCTACCTGTCTCAAAGTGGGTGTGCCTAATGCTGTAGCCTCAGGGCTGATATAATATATTGATGACCTCTCCTGACTCCCGTCTCATCTTTCACGACATATAGATTTATCACAAGTATCACATTTCATTCCTAGGTCCCTGTCAGAGCTACAACTAATTTTGTTGTACATATATTGAAAAAAAATTAATTTGAAACTAGAAGGGTGATATATGCAAAGCAAATGCATATATATATAAATGATTTCCTTCACATGGTCTAGAGTAAAGAAAATACTGTTCTGTTAATTCTTACACAAACACATTCATATATATGGTGACCAGCCCCTCCAACTCTGTACTGCCTCTTGCTACATAATGTAAAACAGGGTGCCTACTACAGCACTAGTTACTATGGTGACGACCATCTGATCTTATTTGTTTGGAGGAGAAGAAGAAGAAGAGGAAATTCGAAAAACAATACGTTTTCAGAGCAAAAACAACACGTTTTCCCTCTGCGAGCTAGGTAAACATTAAAAATGTCACAAACCTATTGCAGATATTAGATCATTCGCCCATCACTGATCTACCACTACATGTACCTGTTGATCGGTGTGTCTGGATGAAAGTTAAAATTACTTGTTTCTCCATCAACAAAACTGTGAAGTCCTTCACACGCAAGTCAGCCGCAAAAGGATCTAAAATAGCCGAAGCCAAGGTAACCACAAACAGGTGCTAGACAGGTCTGACGATTAATCATTGCCACACAATACACGGCAGAAACATCACAACAGAGTACTGGATCATCTTTCCATACTGACTGGCTAGCCGACAAAGGCACATCGGGGAAGGACCATTCCTGAAAACACTCTTTCCGATCTCTTCTCCGAGTGCAAGGTTCTCCCCTTGATACTTCTCACCATGGAGCCTAAAATTAACTTCATCGGCATAGGAAAAAAATGTTGTGTTTCCTGTTTCAGTCCTTAAAAAATTGTTTCGGTAGGCAGGGATATTTTTTTAGACCTTGGCGATCTCTAGTGATCGAACCAACTTAATTACAATACAGTTGTATAAGTTGGTTAACTTGCATGAGGAGACTTATATTTTCAATGTCAATGTCGGAAAAACTATTGTTAAACGTTTCAACTCTCAGGTGTCAGATCATGTAGCTAGAAAAGGTCAATCAGCTCGCAAAAATCTGCCATGCAGGGGTTCACACACACAAAAAAAGGCTAGGGTCGACAGTTTTTTCTAGGGTCGGTCGGGAAACAGGAAACAGAACATTTTTCCTAGGCATAAGCTTGTAACCACTAGTCGTCGCTGTAACCACTAGCGGTCGTTCCCTAACATCTGAGAAGCCGCGATGTAAGAACTACATGTACATGTTTCCCGCGCTCGGGCGAAGGTCAGATAAAGGTCGTCCTCCCCGGCCGGACAGGACCCCAGGCGAATCACAACATCCGTTACCTGAGACTCGCTGACTCCTCCCCTTTCTCCTCCAACTGTCAACGGTGTGGTCTGGTGTAGCCACGGGGACGGTTCACTTGTCACCGCAGCGGAATGTTCTGGACAGAAAAATCACAAAAGAAGAAAAATGAGATCGTCAGTAAAGACCTATAGCTCTGTCCACCTCTTCCAAAACGTGAAAAGGCCACTGGCAAGTAAAAACATACAAGTGCACACCTACATGCAGTCGCTCTCTCATTGGCGTGCTATCATTGGCTGAACTGCTAATTGTAATTGACAAAACAAAAGAGAAGAACGAAATAAAAGACCCACATAGCGCCATGCTATCATTGGCTGAACTGCTAATTGTAATTGACAAAAAATAGAACAAAAAGCGAAATAAAAGGCCCAAATAGTAAGATGGGCGAAAATTACAAAAAAATCGCGATTTTAAGATGATTTCTTCTATGCTGAGTTTGAACATGAAATGCACTAGCCATACCGCGATGTTCCCACAAAGGATATATATAATGGACAAGAGAAATAATAAGATAGTAGTAAGCAATATTTATGACCTATGGGGGCGGGAACACGGAAGTTTCCGGATCTCCCCTGAAGGGTTACGGGACGAGGATTAACAGAACACCTGTGAGCACCTTCTAATGATACTTATCATCTCTTAAAGAAGCGATAAATCTCGCAATTTTAAGGACAACACTTGTCGCGACTCCGTTAAATTTACGCAAACGGGAAGAGAGGGAATTATACAGGCATTTGAGAGCAGAAACAAGTGCAGATGTTTATGTATGGTTCCACAGAGTCGTTTATCTTTTCTGTCAAAGACGTGACTTGTTGTTTGCGCAGAATGTTGTTACGGTTCACAGAAGCCTGCTTGTTTCGCGCGATAGTTGTCAACACGAAATGCTTTGGATGTCGGCGACAAAGTCTTGCAGGCCTCCCTATTAACCAAGAGAGTCGTTTGCAATACAGATACTGATCGCAATCCTTGCCAGTGCAATAAATATTCTCTACTCGCTCTCTCTGAATGTGAAGGCCATTCGAAGTCAGCTAACGTATTCCATGGACTACTGTAACGTACACATTGCGATTGACAAGGCCGAGGAAAAAAATTGTGTGTTTCTTGTTTCAGTCCTGATGGAAAAATAGGATCGTTAGGTACGGGGTTATCTTTTTGTTAAAGACTTTGGCTGTCTCTAGTAATTCAACTTATACAATACAGCTTAACATGGTAAAACTTGCACTCTTCAATTTTCAATGTCAATGTTGGAAACTCGATTGTACCACGTTTCATCACTCAGTTGTCGGATCATGAAGCTGAGCCGATCAGCTCCTAAAATTTAATACCTTGCAGGGGCCATACAAAACGTTAGGGTCGGCAGTTTTTCTAAGGTCGGTCGGGAAACAAGAAACACAACATTTGATTTCCTAAGCCCAAGGAATATTAACAACTAGTCTAGAGGGCCGTCAAACAAGTACAACGATTGTTTTTTGACTGCACACTTGACAAAGGGTTTCTAAAATGCCGACTCAGCAACCCCGAATAACAACAAAAAAAACGCAAACCCGAGGGCAGGCACGAGACAGGAGCCAAATGTCTGGCTCAATGTCGATCAGCCCATATGTGAATGTCATAAAGCAGAATCTGACGCTACGTTTACGCACGTAGAACCACAATTACGGAGATGACATCATATGGAATAGTGGGGAGGGGGGAAGTGTGATCTATGACGATGTGGTTTGCCGCTATGTTTTGTTTCTCTGTGCACCTGTTTACAGGCGATACCAATACGACATAGATAGAGGGGTGTACTAACGTAACATATGTGTGATGGCGGTGTATTGTCCGTGCAATAATGAACAATAGGACAACTTAGAAGGCAAGAATTCATGATGACCTCTTCAAACAATGTTGGCAAGCTGCCCGTACCCCATGTGAGGATGACTCACTGTGTTGATTTTTCACCAGGTGTTCATAACACTGTATTCGTGGAAAACAGTCCCTATTCTGTTTTATAACGCCTTTATCCAACCATAGCTAATACAAAGGACGTTATTTTGAAGCGCCTTGCTAATACAAAGTCAACATGTGTTCTATGGAGAAATTTTGTCTTTTTTTTTTCCAAACGCATATCCTGTACACGTCATTTCATTATTTCATTATAACGCTATAAAAAGGAACATGGAAGTCGTCACTAGGCTAGCTGCCGCTTCACTATATAAATAACACTCATTACCACTCAGTCAGGGTAAGATAACTCTAATTATACGTATGGCACAGACTGAAAACTACTGATGGCGAGGCGTGATTCTTATCTTTATCTACACAAGCAAACGGCCGTTTCATGGCTCTGTTTCCATCCGTTGAGTCAGGTAATCGCTACAAAGGCATGTGGCCATATTTTGATTGCCGCACAAAGTCACGCGATTAGCATGCACCAGTGCTAGTGACTTCTCACGCGCATAAAAAAAAGAAAAAAAAGAAAAACTCGAGATAGTACTTTTATCTGCGCTTTGATTGAATGAAAGACAACGATGCCGATTTTTTTATTTCAACATGCAAAAATACACACCATAGTGGTGACGCACTCATGATCAAGCAAAATGCTTATATTCACGTCACCACTAGACATGAAATAAAAATTACATCACAAAACATGGGTATCGTCCAGCTAACAAGAGAACAGAGTTTAGCTATTAAGATATTATAAATGAATACAGTATAAGTATAAATTCAGTTGTTAAATCGCTTAGTTTCAGAAAGATATAGTTGTGTAAACATGAGTATTTGAGAGTTGGTTTTAGATGAAAGTACGGTAATCCATTAAGTAGCAGATACTCAATAGCACTATCGGATAGGATGCCGATTTGCTCTCTTGAGAGTGCTGACACGGCATCACAGTGGGTTTGAAAACACACGGCTTTCTCTCCAAGGCCGACGGCTTGCTCGAAGTAAACAGCCGAATCCTTTCAGCGATACAAAACACCAACTACGGGCATGGACCGACGCCTGCAAATCTTCTCTTGAGTCACGCAAATACGTTTGACCCCCATCCCCTTTGTCAAGTAGCTGCAATTTTACAGATTTGTTGCTGTTTGAGTTGATGAAAACGAGATATCCCCCTTTTTAAGGGGAAGAACCCTATGCCAAGCTTGTTTCTACCAGCTGTTACTAAATCGGGCTAAACCCACCACACGTGTACAATAGCAAATGTCCTTCAGGGCATTTCTACTGAGGACAAAGCGGAAGAAACCATTCGTTCTCCCAAGATAGGGGGGTTGTATACTTGTATATAGAGAACAAAGAGACGAGAAGAAAACAAACACCTATCTATTGATTCACCTGTCCACATTTTTCTTTTCCCTCTTTCTTCTTTCTAACAGTTTTTTTAATCTTTATGAGTAGGTATTAGTATCAAGGTGTATATATAGCGTTCACACGTGGAAGTCCTTTCTTCTTGTTGCCACATTGCAAGTCGACCACCTTTGTTTCTTTGTTCGTTTCATCTTTGCGACGTATAGATATCTTCCCTTTGTCATGTAGCTCAGCTGTGCCACGACGTACATGGTACCATCTCTATACGTGTTATAGCGTTTTTGTTCAACGCTTCTTACATACTTTTCGTGTATACTTACTAGTATGGGACGTCTTCATTGCACATATTCGAGTTTATAAAAGTTTTTTTTCTATTCCAACATTTTTCACAAGATATGTCAATAATTTTTCAACTTAGTTTATGCAGCACCAACGCAGACAAACGCATGAACGGACAACAGGCATACTCTCACTCTGCACCTGAGTAAAGTGAGGAAATTCGTGTAAAGTGCCTTTCAAATGGGGACAAGATCGGTGGCATGGCAGGATTCGAACTCGAGACCTCTTGGACCATTTAAGGGTTGCGACCCTTTACTTGGAAATATTAAAACTTACATCTTCTTGGGATTCTGAGGCGTGTTTCCAACCAGACACATCCTGCTAGGGTATGGGCCGAATGACGTTTTTCATTTTTCAAACACATATTTTCCCCCCAAACACAGGAAATCTGCGGGCGAAAAAAATACTTCCATCGGAACCGCCTGGAGGCCAGCGCCTTTATATATTTTCATTCACCCAGCGAGGATACATGTATATAATATCCCACAGACAAATGTTTTGTTTCACCAGAAATCTCTATTAAAACACGTGTCGATTTCCTGTGTGAGCTATCACTTTACAGAAACCCAGAGGATATCAGCTATCGGCACAGTTAGCAAGGAGGGCCTGCATGGGGGAGTGGGGATTACGAATTACGCCAAATTTTCGCTGCCGATTACGAATTACGTTCAATTCTCAGAGCTGATTACGACTTAACGCTTTGCGGCTAATGTACCTTACAGTATTACGAATTAAGTTGATTTTTGCGGAGGATGCCTACGGCTTACGAAGACTAAAAGGGCCCCATTACGCCTTACGAAAAAGGGCATGCAGGCCCCAATCAAGAGGTTGGAAAATTACCAAATGACGTCATGGTCAGGTGACTCTTTTATTTACTTCCTGTCGGCCACGAGGTATAGGGGAAGAAAAAGGGCGCCAATTAAATACGGTGTTTATCTGGTCTTAGGAAAAAATACACGCTTTGGGCGTTATTCGCTGTGACGCAGTTTGTATTGTGGTAAAAGAATGGATATAGCGCAATAAGCGGGACGTTACACTGCATTTTTCACCTGAAAGAACGGTCTATTTTCAGGTGTGGTATTTGTTTTGGCGCCAAGAAGGAATAAAAACAATACTGACAAGGGCTTACTATAAAGTATTCGTTGGATAATACATCAAATATGGCCTAACGTTGTATATGGCTTCCAATTGACATAAAATGTTTAGTTTATAACAGTCGAGGCAGGCCAATTAACTCAATTGCTATTCCGTGCTGGTCTCCCGGTTAAGATTTCCTCCCGTTTTAGGACAAGGTTGTGGTACCACCTATACGATTAAAAATGTATGAGAGAACCCCTACGTACTGTTGTTCGGCTCTGACCGGGATATGGGGACAGTTCTGACCGCACAGGGCGAGCCAAAAATCACTCCATTTACGGTGATAAAACTGTTCACTAGCCAGCCCAACCTTGAGACGTGGGCCCGCCGCACGGTTCTTTGTTATTGTTGCGCAAGACCCTCTAGCAGCGCGCTAAACGGGACAGGCGACCTGCCTGCGCAACGGTATATCATTGCGTGACTTCTCTACCGCTACAGTCACTTGCCACCTGATTAGAAACGTTCACGGACGAAATATAATTCTGCGTGGGGGTTACTTACCATGGCACACAACGTACGTCCTTCGCGAACCCGCACAGCAAATGTTGTGTCAAATTTAGCCCGCATAGAACAGAAAAGAAAGAAACACACATACACTAGCCTGGTTCCAACGTGGAAACCGGCTATGCGAGACAAAGGATTCGGCGGACTACTCTATATTCTGGGACACACACGCGTGTGCCTATAACATCGATTTTCAAAATAAATCCCCCCGGCAGGATGAATAATAAGTTGCCAGCTGACACGCAACGACTGTGTCATGTATATCAACCAAAGTATCACCCGATTGTAAGAATAGAAGGCCATAGAAAAACCCTACCTTTCCCCCACATTTTGTGTAGGCGCCATACATACACATATACATAGGGACGACTCTAGAGCTCCCCGTTGCTTTCTACCTTTGTCACGTCTCCCCAGACAATACACGCAGGTGTGAGAAGAAACTGGCGCTCACCTGGGGTTATAGTTGAGCTTGATTCCCCGCCAAATCCCTCAGGTACAATGGCTATGGATGGCACGGCGCGATTTCAATGGCAGCGGTCGGTTATTTCTCTCGGTCTCTCGCTCGGTTCCCCCGGTCTGTTATGGCCGGCCGCGATGTAAACACTGGCTGCCTTCCTGTCCTCAGCTGAGCCGTTACGTAGCCGGTTGAGTCAGGCCAATCACGTGAGGATTATAATACTGCCGGGTCAACAAAGCTGGTATAGGTCTGTGTGTCCCAGAAGGCGCGCTTCAGGCCCGGGCGCTCTGCCAGAACATATGACGCACTCAGCATTCGGGTCTGTTTCCGAACAGTAGACACGTCATGTGACCGGCTGCTGCGAATCACTATATATTGCAGGCAACCCGGAGTCAACTAGTCGTTTTCAGTCATCTTCTTTCCTATGTTAGCAAAAGTACGAATGGTATTATCATCAAGAAAAAATTATAGTTAATATTCTATGATAACTTAGATTTCCCCCAGGATTTGTTTCCCGGTGACATCATACACTGCGTTTAGTAATGTTTAATTTCATCCCATTTTGACTGCCTTAATTACATTGTGTGCTGAGATAGTATGCATTTATTTGTTGTTTCTACGTAGTATAATATTTTTGGTAATCATTTTTATGTTCCATGGCGCCGCTTATATAAGTTTTATTGACTCAAGTGCGTCGCCATCGCTGTCTGGCATTTCTTTTCTTGTTTGTTGATAAAAAAATCATACACAGTCATCTCTGAATTCAAACCAAGGAAAAACGGTTGATTTATTTTTCTTGATTCTTTCATGTGTCATCATTTTGGGAAAGACTATAAACAAAGTTATCTTTTGAATTCGTACGCTTATATGGTGTAATGTTGTTGAAAGTTTGAAACAGATACTCTTTATTGTTATTATAATTTTTGTTTCGGAATTTAACTAAAAAACTACTAGTAGTCATTGCTAAACCAGGGACGAGCATGCGCACTCACTTTATGAATAATCATTGATATATCGCAAGTCATTGAACATAATTGCCAAGCTCTTGACCAATGACCATTCGCAAGTATCTCTGAAAGGTACTAAAGCCCAGTCTATCATTTTAACCCACTAATCCATTTCTTTCGCCTCCGACGGACATGACAAATGAATGGTCTAAAAGCTGACAATTACCGAACAATGACAGTAATACGACGTAACAACACCAATAATGACGCAAATGACGATTAAAGAAGCGCAACTTTAATCACTAGTCAGGAGGTGATAAGTGCACACTTCTAATTACGGATTCTTGTTACTTCGGTAGTCGTGATATATCTGGAGCTTTGCATTTTGATAAGGCGACACCAAGTAATTTTTATGGATGGCGTTCGCACGCACATTGATTTTGGCCTGTTCCCAGAAAAAAAAAAAGAAATTTCGCTTCTTGTAACTATGATCAAACAGTCACGACAGTGGAATAAGGGAAGATGTGATGAAAGGAAAGAAACAGGACAGGACGACAACTGCTGTTCAACTGATTTATCGCTGTTTTCTTGGCGATTAAAAGACTTTTTTGTTGTTACACTGTGTTCTCTCATTCAGTTTATGTCCTAACATTTGTCGTCCCTTAGTATATTTCAAATCTAGGCATCTTGCTTTTTTCGGCCCTTCTTGTGTTTTTATTTGCGCTCTCGCATTAGATTTAGGGTTCTCCAGAGGACGTCATCCATAAAAATTACTCGTTGTGGCCTAAACGGTGAGTCAACGGTCTAAAAAAACATAAGACTAACATTCACCTGTTTTGTTTTAAAGTGAATCATAATACTAAGTAAAAGAAATAACGGACATCCAAGAACTTAAGAACAAAACACCAAACACGAGTCATAGGTTATTTCCAAGTACTTGCACACTGACATCTGCTTTTGCATTGTTCTTACCCATATGTTTTACGTTCGTGTGACGTGTCTAGATACTTACTAAAGTAGTATATCAAAAGACCTCCGCCCTACACGGTTCACTACCCCCGAACCAAAACATTGTGCCTGTGTTTCGCTTACACTACACCGAGCTCATGCATCTTCTAAATGAAAAGACGTTCCTGTAGATGACAGGGCTATGTTGTATTGAGTATGATCTGTAATTCTAGATTGTTTGGTGGAAAAGTCGATGGCCCAAACGAGGAAACGTACGGTAGACATGTCAGCTGGTGAACGCGTGGCCTGACATGTGAGGCCCGGGACAGGTCTTATGCTATGATGCGCAGGTACATTGGGCTGTACCATTACAATAATGGGGGCGTCATTTTTCATGGTGAGATCAGGAGGACGCTATCAAGGTAGAAAGTTCTGTCTTCTTGGATGATGACTGGAAACGTGGAGTAGACTGTCACTGTCAAGTGTGTGTGTGTGTGTGGGGTCTACTGGATCGAAAGTGGGGGGGGGGGCTAAAGCGGAAAAGGTGGTCATAAAAGTTTAGACTCACTCGTAAATTAGGCAAACAAGTTTTAAGTTGTTTGCCTTATTTACGAGTGAGTCTAAACTTTTATGACCACCTTAAAAAAGCGGAAAGGTGGCAAACCATTTCCCACTGTCTGTGTTGTTGCCGGTATGACTTCGCCCATATGCATGTTAATCCCACGTTTGGCATGAAGCCAAACCAGCGCACATCTGCTTGAAGATTAGTACAGTGCCATTGTACGTTGTATTTAACCAGAAAAAAAAAACAGAAAAGAAAGTTCCGTTTGATTAAGCGTTGCGGTTATATCTGGACTTAAATATCATTGCAAGGGAATACATGTAACTGTTAGTCCATTTCGGAGTTAAACGGGAGCTGTGATACTATCATAACTAGTATTAAAACTCATATTTAAAGCAAATAACCACCTGTTAAAACAAGACGCTGGACGACATTCTGAGCTGTGTTTGATAGTTTTATGCATGGTTATTCTTAGTTTCTTACACTTTGTCTCTCAAATTATGATTTCATTCAAATATTATTAGGAGGATCCATATCGCATCTAACTGCCCAGCTTGCCTATGCATAACGTTTGGCAGTGCAACTCTAATGCCCATGCGGAGGCCTAATGAATTGCAGCCCAGAACAGGTGTCATGGGTCACATGATATGATAGTTACTGACAAGACAAGTTAAATCTATGCTGGAGCTCAACTTTAAAATCGATTTTTGGCGTTATTTTTCAGCCAAACTTTCTGCGGATGAACACTTTCATACAAGTTATTTCCCATGAAGCTTTTCGTAAATAGGGGATTTCCCTGACGTCACCAGTTTTTAAATGTTCGCCATCTTGAAGAGAGAGAGGATTCGCGGAAGTGACAAATACACAGTTTTAGTGCCACTTTACTTTGATAGAAACAATCATCTTGCCTGAGCAGGGAACAAACATCTACTTTCAGATACTCGGACAGCTTTGGTCGCTGCTGAAAAAGAACAACAAGTGGCAAAGTAAGGTAAAAAGACACATTCATTTAAATGTTGTTTTGTTCATGTGGCTGGGGGGGGGGCGACAAGCAAATTATTAGTGTGTAATTATTCTTAGACTGCCATCGCAAAAACATCAAGCATGATGATTTTTACCTTAGGAAATATTATTTGGGATCAATTGAATACTAGTAGTCTACATTACAGATCAAAGTTCTTTTACGTTTAGTAAGTACAGGTAGTAGGAAAGTTGTGTTGATACTGATACTGATAGTTTGATTATTTTTAACATTTTTGAAACTAAATTCATTATACTTGTGAACCCACAACTAGAACACAATTTGTGGATCATGAACTTTAAAGTTATGTACCAACATTAGCAAAGAATTGTTTCATTTCCTTTCATTTCTTAGCATCACACATGTGATACAATTGTATGTTGAATCTATTTCATCATTGTTTTCAGGTGTGTAAATTTACTAGTTGCAAGTATGCAACATGGCCAGTGCACAGGTTGGAGTCTCTAACTCTGTGAGTGTGAGTCTTGAGAGTGCTCAGAGGTTAGTTGACTTCCAAGACCGACTGTTGCAAGCTGAAGAAGGATTGACTAGGGACCAGGTACTTCGCATCAGACGTCTGTGCCAAGATTTTACAGACCCACTGACAGACGAACAGCTGGAACTACGTCCAGCTAGTATTGCACGATTGTTGTTTAAGGACCTCCAGAACAAAAATCTGATAGGTCCATTCAACGCCGTGCTATTGGCAGATCTGCTAGCTAAGGTTGGACGTGATGACATTGGTGCCCTGTTCTGTGCCTGTTATTGAAGGTTCCAGGTCATCATCATCATCATTGTATTGAAGGTAAGGCTGTGGTTTTGGAAGGTTGTCAAAGATTACAATAATAATTCATGGCAAATTAAGTTGTGTATTTATCCGTAAATTCATACAGGTAACTGTACATGTACGCTATTTGTGTACAAGATAAAATGTATCAATGGAAGTACATGGAACAATTTACCAAAACATAATGACAATAACTAAAATGCATCTGTGTCTAATGCTTCTGTGTACCATTTTTGTAAAGATGGACACAGGATTGTTGGATGAACAGATAGAGATGGAAGTTCTCCAGATGCAGCTGTCAGTATACCGAGAAGACTTTGAGGCAGAGAGGAGGGACAGGGAGAGACTTCGAGCAGAAGTAGAGTCTTATAAGAAAGAAGCGGAGGCCCTCAGGCTACAGGTGAAATACTATCAAGAATGTTGAATATACATTGGGATAGACTGTGTGTTTGACATTGTCTTTATTGAATTGACAAAACAATAATTTTATTATTAAAACAATACACAAGATGAAGAGATAAAACACCTCTGATATAGATAAATGTTGTTTTAGGATACAGTTGCAAATACATTGTGTGTATGATGTGTTTGGGACATTTAACAAAATCTATTTCAAAATCTTTTATACTTAATCTATTAAAGGTTCGTGGTGAGACTCCCACCAAGTCAGGACCTCAGAGTCAACCTTGTGGTCCTTCAAACAACAGCCACACCACTGGTTTATCGGAAATGCATCAAACGATTGAAGATCTTCGGGCACAGGTGTCAACATACCGTGAAGACTTTGAAAAGGAGAGGAGAGACAGAGAGAGTGCTCAAGTGGAAAGGGAGGCTTTGGTCGAAGAAATAGCAGCTTTGAGGCAACAGGTTAGTCTCTGACTCAATAAGTGAGATCCCAGCTGATATATTACTTTATAACTACAATAGATTTTACAATTGTGTATGAAATGTACTGTTGTTTATCTAAGGTGGAGTATTGTCTTTTTTTTCAGTACACACAGCTGCAGCAGGCCCTGGAGACTGCTGACTACATGTATGATGGCACACAGCGCTCGAACAACTATGTCAGGTGGAAGAACAAGGCTATGCACAGCCGGGCCAACTACAAGTCCCAAAAAGGCTACAAAAAAATGTGTGCCAGGGTGTACCTGAATGGGGATGGTATGGGTGGCATGATGTGTTCTCAAGAGTACATGTACCTGAATGGGGATGGTATGGGTGACAAGATGTGTGCTCAAGTACTGTACCTGAAAGGGGATGGTACGGGGATGTGTGCTCCAGAGTACCTGAAAGGGGATGGTACGGGGATGTGTGCTCCAGAGTACCTGAAAGGGGATGGTACGGGGATGTGTGCTCCAGAGTACCTGAAAGGGGATGGTACGGGGATGTGTGCTCCAGAGTACCTGAAAGGGGATGGTACGGGGATGACTGTGCTCCAGAGTACCTGAAAGGGATGGTACGGGGATGTGTGCTCCAGAGTACCTGAAAAGGGATGGTACGGGGATGTATGCTCCAGAGTACCTGAAAGGGGATGGTACGGGGATGTGTGCTCCAGAGTACCTGAAAGGGGATGGTACGGGGATGTGTGCTCCAGAGTACCTGAAAAGGGATGGTACGGGGATGTGTGCTCCAGAGTTCCTGAAAAGGGATGGTACGGGGATGTGTGCTCCACAGTACCTGAAAGGGGATGGTACGGGGATGTGTGCTCGAAGCGACCAAGAGAATGAAAGTGGCGTGTTCCGCCCTGATCCAACCAGCAGCAGCTTTCAGCGCCCCACCTCTGACATGAACATCGCTTCAGGCTGCCCGCTGTGCGACTTCCAGTTTGAAGTCAAGGCTGCACCTCAAGAGCAAGTCAAGAGCAGCATCCCCATGTTCATTAAATTTGTTGTCCAGACAAACATCAGTGGACAATGAGCAGTAAGGCCACACGAATTGAGTCGGCAGTTTTTCTGATATAGTTGATATTCGAGAAACTGCTGATAGAATTGGTGTGGCGTAGTCATTGATCTACACCAGTAGATATGTCTACAAGATGTGTGCACGAATATATCTGAATGGAGATGGTACGTGGAAAAGTATCCACATGTCTCTCTTCTTTGTGATACAGTCAAACCTGGAACACCAAACCACATTGAAACAGTCTTGTCCAATTTTATATAGTTAAGACGATTTAATGAGTCATCAACCGGTGTTTTGCAGTTGCCATGCATGGGAAGTTCATGACTCGATCAACAACTGAAATTGAAAGCGGAAGCCAGTTCACATTGAGAATTTCTGGTATGGACATGTTGACTTTTTATTATCATCTTGAGGATTGAAAACTAGATTTACAGATACTGTATTACCCAACATTAACAGATGATGGTAAAGGTACATGTAGATGAGACAGAGGAACTGATAGAAATTCTGTTTTTGTTTGGCTCACATACTGAGTGGTAAAAAAACTTTATGACTCCACCCATTTTGTGTAGAGCAACCCCAAGTCACTATTAAACCATTATTCATGCACCCCCTTGAGGGGTTGCATGAAGAGACCAGGTTTGACTGTAATATGCTGCCATGTCCATTCAGATAGAAGGTGACTCTCATGTTTCTAGACCAGGAACAGGAAAAACATCACCTGTTACATTTCGACCTGACCCGACATCCAGGCCAGCTGTGAACATTGCTCTGGGCTGACCACTGTTCCATAGCATTATCATCTTTTTGTGGAGGCAGGTCAATACACAATAAGCCACACCCATTTAGTTAGTTGTTTGATGTTCTCATGAATGAATGTTGGAGGAAGAGATAAAAGTGAAATCCAACGTAAGTATTTAAAGATGTAGAGATTAACCTCTAAATATGAATTTCCTCCAACAAAATGCTTTGCCTTTCTTTGTTGAGTCTAACATAGCACAGCACTGAGACTGTATTTCAACATGAAATTTAGACCCCACAACTCAAGCACTTAAGAACAGAAACATTAATGTTACTCCAAATTCATATGAACACCATTCCAACTAAAACTCTTTGTTACTAAGTTTGTATTTGCAGTTTCATCTATTTAAAGTTGTAAATTACTCTAAGTAATTCAGCTGGTTTTCCAAAACACAACTGAATAAATAGGTATGGCTTGAGCTCATGTAACATGTCTACTAAATGTAGCATTTCAACATAGTAGACATGTCTTGAGTCTGTAGAGGTCAACTTAATCAGGAGCAGTCACTGTGGTAGGTTTTGCAATGCCCCTGCCTATTTGCCACTCTTGTAGTTGTATCATACTGTGTGTAGTATATTATGTTATGTCTGTTTTGTCATTTTTCTTGTCATATCTTTGTGTTGTACTCAAATGTCAGGTCATTTTACATGTATACGTGTACGTGAAGCCAGTCTTGAGTGATATTATTAAGTAACTGAAAATTCTCTTTTGGAAATCATTGTCAAGACTGATCATGAAGTTAACTCATTGATGAAAAAAAGTTTTCATGGTCAAAACAAAACATGTTCTTAGTTTGCTTCATAAAAAATGCTGGTTTTGCATTTATTTTTAGAAATTATTATCTTTAACATAAAATGCTAAAACACATCCTGACATCTGAGTACAAGATCTAGAGCTACAATGTATAGTTACCCATGGTTTATCAGTCTATATACTTTAGAAAATATCAGAAGAGCATTTGTTACTGTACCTGGCTTTGGGAGGCGGCTGGAAAGAGTAGAAATTTGCACCCAGGTGACTAACTGTACTCTGTAGTGGACCAACTCCGGCACGGCATGTTAATCATGTTAAAGACACTCTCAACTACCACGGCTTTGGACATATATGGATGAAACCTGAAGCTTATAAAGCAGATTATATTACACACCATCTTCGCAACCGGCTACAAGATACACATATACAAGAGTGGTTTAGTTGCGTTAGAAATAATTCTAAGCTGTCTTTTCTTAGTAAATTAAAAAACTGTTATGACCAAGAAGCATACCTCTATGATATAGATAACTTTGAAATTCGTAAAGCAATAACTCAATTAAGAATCAGTAGCCATAAATTGAATATCGAAACAGGTAGATATTACAATATAGCCCCCGACCAAAGGTTCTGTCCATTTTGTCCAAAGCATATAGAAAATGAATTTCATGTTGTTATGGAATGTACCAAATATGATGTTATACGTAACAAGCTATTTACATTTCTCGAATCAAGTACCATAGATTTTAAGAGTCTCGATGTTGGAGACAGATTTGAATATATCTTTACATGTAACGGTCCCCACAACGCAAAAATAGGTAGATATATAAAGGAATGCTTTGCTATTAGAGAAAAATACCGTAACTTGTGATTAGCCCACTCGATTGTAACACTATATCAAAGACTTGTGATATCCCTTATTGTTTGAATGATTATGATATAGATATGTTAGGTTTTATTCGACATTAGGTCTTATTCAACACACTTATTTTATTGTTGTTACTCTCTTTATGTAGTTTGCCATACAATGTACCATGTGCATTTGTCGTGCAATAAAGTTCTTCAATAAAATATATATCTATTTGTCCAATTTCTACTCTTCCAAGCCACCTCCCGAATCCTGGTAAAGGCTACATTTTGTAGTTATGTGACATAATTCGTGTTGCATTCCATTCTATAGCAACAAAAACACATTTAAGATTCCTCTCTGTGATTGCTGATAGCAACTCTGTATTGTTCTGTGTTCAGACTTACACTGCTGCTACCTACCTAGTAGGAATAAGGTATACATTCAGCACCTACTTAAAGGAGTACTAAAGTCCAAAAGGGAGAATAGTGTAACATCAAACGAAAACAGCAATAAATCTCCCCCTGTTCTGATTCTTTCCTTTCACAACATCTTCTCATTACATTTTGTGACACTGTCGGAAAAAGAGGAGTACCGAGATTCTTTTGTACTCTAGACCAAATTGATTTCTAGTATTAAAAAATATTCGTTTATCTAGAACAATGTCCCTCTGATGAAGACATGAGATCTCCGACCTCTAGTTCTATATTCATTGCAGCATTATAGGAAAATAGCACTCCCTTATGGACTTTACTACTCCTTTAAGATGGGCCTGCATGCCCTTAGTCTGAGGCCTAAGAGTTAGCCTGGTTCCCAAACCTATTATAGCTCCCAAGTCTACTATTTGCGGAGAGGCTGTAGGACTCGGGAGATATTAGGTTTGGTAACCAGGCTTGAACACAAGGAGGTTTAAATTAGTTAACCAGTCCTTGCTAGCACCTAGCCCTTAGGCCTACCCCCCCCCCCCATGCAGGCCCTCGGAGCCCCTTAACTGATAATAAAAAAATGGAACTCCACTACACTTGCATATTCCTAGTCCTTTATTTATATTATAGATAATAAAGAAAGTACAGGTCAGTCATGCAACTTCAGAACCGATTGCACATCTGACTGGGCGGCACTTTTGCTTTCATGATTAAGCACAGCGGGGCTAACGGAACTCATGTTAGTAGCAAGAAAATGCTGTTGCACAATAGTGGCACAAAGTTTTCACTGATCATGATTCTGATCTTAAGCGGGGATATTGAGATCAACCCAAGGCCTAGTTTCCCTGTGGGAGTTGTAACAAGGCAGTACGTAATACCCATAATGCTATTTGCTGTGATTAATGCAATAGATGGTACCACAGAGACTGCATTGCCATTGGGCTATGTTCTCAAGTATACAGTGCACTAGAAACCCACCGATCATACTCGTGGGTATGCTGTGACTGGTATACCCAACTTTGCATCGGCCATATTTGATATCACTGATGATACTTTCCATTCAGCTATTCATTTGATACACTGAGCTTTAACTCAAGTTTACCAGCAGACATACCATTGGTTAAACCAAAGCAGGGTATTCCAGGTCAACAGGGATGATCTAATTTTTGCAGATCATCTGGACACAAACTCAACTTGCAGGAAGGAAACCACTGATGATTATAATCGGTACAGACCCCAATCAGACCAGGGCGATAGCCTGGATGAACTTGACAGGTCAATAGGTAAAATGGGAGCAAAAAGAAATTGACAATGTGATTGGCGATTTCAGCACCCCTGGCATCAAATGGGATACTACTGCTGTAGCTGACAACAGTCAGGCCTACACAGGCCAAGCAGAGAAACTACTACACCTAATACTGCGGGTTATTCCAAACAGTTCAGGAACCAACTAGAATTGGTTAATCTCTTGGATCTGGTCGTAGTAAATAACCCTAACATAATTAAGAAGACTACAGTGGTCCCTGGAATACTAGTTAAAGTGATCACGACATGTGTATGTTACCAAGGTCATCCCAGAAAGCTCAATGGTTCACCCCTATACAGCTTTTTAATTTGATGACCTTGAATCAAACGGCTTCCAGAATAACAGGTTACGATGTTCGATACTTTGACCTTGGCGCCTCCAACCAAACTCATTACTCCGTACGCGTGCTCACCCCGTGATACTACAGGCCGTGTGAATACAGTAACATGTATCTGTGGGGCCAGTATTTAATAGGTCACACCGACTTAATCTCATGGATGACATCCTCTGAAGACCCCCAACCTATCCGGGCAGAAAAAAATGCTGCTAAACCACAGGAATATATGAAGCTGGTATCATATTGCGAATTTGCAGTAGTACATAGCGACGACAAGCCGCTACATGCTGACCTTATGCGGCATTTATGACTCGGCACTGTACTGAATATTAGACTTCTGTGGAGCCTCGGTAGCTGGGTGCCATCCTCCATGCGTAGTTACCGCCGTATCCCTATTCTCGCTAGTTTTAGCCACCATTGAATACGGAGGATGTCACCCAGGCCAGAGCCTCCTCGGAGGTGATTTTTTTAGAAAATCAATGCGCGCACGGATGACATCCATGAATTTAATTTTAAATCAGTGTGGCACTTCGGCGTAACGCACCAGCCTCACAGGCACGTGGCGCGGCGGCAGCTGGCTATATTACACCGAACGACTTGTTACACCTGGTCTCAGCCCATCTAACTAAACGGTGTTCAAAAGCTATCTACTGATTATACCTCTACTGTACTTGGTGGCAGCAATTTCCACACTACGATAGTTCTAGGAAAGTACGAAGTTCGTATGATCAATGAAAGACGCAGTGGACTGAGAATCTGAATACTGTGAAATATTTTATTTCACAAATTGACACGTCATAGCACAGTTCATGGAAGAAAGTAGATTGTCAACAATTTTCATGATTGCACTTTTATAAAACCTATCACAAAGTTACCTACATTAATATTATCATAGTTGTTATTTTTGCCACATTGGATACTCCTTGTTGTGAACTAGGGTATTTGATGAACATTTATTATTACCAATATACACAAACATACTTATTGCTTCTGTGTGTGCAGAAGTGAGTTCGGCGGTATATGTAGACTCCACTGAATTGTCAATGAGAAGCTTACATTCTACAAATATATCCAATTACATTTTTCCGGTTTTCCTCTCTTGTTATTTTAATACCTCTTTATTCAAAGTGGTAACAAATACACTTAAAATCAAGTGAGGACCGCGAGGGGCCAATGGGCGTTCTTGACCCACATGCATACATATACCCTCCACTTATATAACTACCTTTTAAATGGAAGGAATTGACCCATGAAAACCCCCTGGGGGTCCACAGGAAATTTTCACTGAAGTTCAGTTCGGATTAAAATTGATAAGTGCATAACGATTCGTGTTGTGAAATATACACTACATGGTGATGGTGGAACGTCCTAAATGATCAGAAGTGTGATTTCAACATGCATATTGCTGGTATACATGATTGTTGACATTGCATTAGGTACAAGTGGTCGTCATTTTGAGTATTCGGTCAAATGTAATACTATGAAACATAAAGATGAGAGGTTTGGTCGTGTGCAACTTTCATGTATTGCAATTTTCAGTGTGATTTGGCAATCGCTAGCCTCAAGATATGAATGTAGTATAGAATTTTTTTTTGTTATTTGTCCGTGGAGAGATGGAAAGCTCACTGTTATGACTACATGGAAATGCTGATTGGTTGATTTGGAAATGAAGCGCCATGATTGGTTGAGATGATGGATCACTGTTGTGACCCGGGACGAAAATGCTGATTGGACGATTTGGCACATGAAATGAAGCACGTACAATGATTGGTTGAAATGATGGATGGTAGTCACTGTTCGCGATGACCGAATGAAATGCTGATTGGATGGTTTGGCACATGAAATGGCGCACCATGATTGGTTGAAATGATTGATGATAGTCACTGTAGCGACCGGATGAAAAAAACGATTGGATGATTTGGCACATGGAATATAATGGAGCACCATGATTGGTTGAAATGATGGATGATGGCACCAAAAAATGGAACATTTTGGAAAACGGCACGTTGGATGAATGGCAATGTACTCGGATATGGCAACCTCGCCCCCAAGGCTTGGTAGGAATTGACAGTATGATTTTTAAGTGTGATCGCATTTTTGGACCCGACAGGACACACCTGGAATTCGAGGCTATCAACATGGCAGCGAATGAGAGGGAATATTGGCACATAGTATTACCATGACGTCATGCCGAAGGACGACTGGACTGCAATATACTGGTTTTCCGCTAGGATGACAGGTTATTGGGACAAACATGAGGTGAGGGATGGCTGTACTGTGTTTTCCTATCTACATCATATGCAACGCATCAGCGATACAGTTGAATACAGACATGGTGCAACAAGAAATATGTCATGGTATTCCTTATTTTTCCCTTCATCTTGCATGCTTGTATGTATTGCTTTTTTTTTAATTCATCCCTTCGTTAATTCACCGCTAAGGGAATTTTTGAGAAAACAGACTAGATCAACTGTTTCCCAACTAAATTTCTCTACCTCTGCGTAGTTCTTGAAGTACATCCTACCAGATTACACATTCCAAACTACATAACCCAAGTCAACATTCCCTTTTCATACAACATTTTCATCTGGTCATTACGTCACCCACTCTTGTTCATTTTGATCCCGTTCAGACCAGACTTATATTTAGCGGTTTCAACCGTTCTTTTTTTCAAAAACCAGTTTTTATTTAACCTAGAGGCCAAGGACAACAAGAACAAGAAGGCCAAGGACAACAATCGGAAGAGCGGGAGGAACGGTTATTCAAACTGCAGTCATGGCCGATTAATTGGATATTGATCGGACAGGATTTTTACAAAACCGGTTATGAAAAGGCTGGTATGAACGCTAAGGGTTTTAGCCGGGTTTTCCTCCGCTAATTATTTAGCGGTTTCAACCGAGTTTTGAAAGTCTGGCCTGAACGGGGTCTTTGTCTCTATCTATATGGCAAAACTGTCGGTCCTACAGACGCCAATGCACGTTTCCGTAAACTATCGTTGCCATTTAAAATTCTCAAAGTCTTAAACGATTGATGCCATATCGCAGAACGGCAAACTTGAAGTGTATTAGAACGCTCCGTCAACACCGTGATCATTTTGGGGCGTAAAGGATCAGGGTTTCAGGATCAGGCTTTTTGACCAGGGCTGTTTTTTTTCAGTCCAACATTTAAAGACATGGTTCGAATCCGACTTATTATTTGTGCTCTTTGTTTTATCACTGATATCTTTACTATGCCTTTGCTGTCGTGCCTCTGCAATTGAAATGTTGCGTTTTATATGTAGCCGCAGCCTGACAGAGGGCGCAGGACAGAACCATCTGGAAGACAACTTGGAGAGGCGCGACGCTCCCTGGAGCATGCAGTGCTGAGTGAGTGAGTTTTATACGTTTTTAAATGTTTGTGTCCATCAAAAAAAACGTTGTGATACCCTCGGATATTCAGCGATACAGCACCGACCGTTTCAAATGACAACAACCGTATACGAGACGGAAACGCGCGCCGCCGATGGCACGTGAACGGACCCGCGGTGTCCCTAGCCTGTCCCCGCCGCCTCCGCAGCGTCCGACGACCCGGCCCCGGCTACCAGGCGCGGCTTGATGATGATCGCTATGTGTAAGAACCCGTCCTTGATGTACATAGAGTCCTGCCCCAGGTCTTTCTGCTCGAAAATGTGCTCGATCACGAAGGAACTCTGCGTCGGGATGATCGGGCCGCTGAACCGAAACCCACCCGGCTGCGCGCCGCCGAAGTTGTTGGCCCCCGGTACCCCCTTGACGAGGAAGTTGTTCCGAATGACGCGCGCTACGTTCATGTCCTTGTCGTACAGCACGAGCGACAGCTGCACGTCTCTGTCAAACGTCGCCAGCTTGAGCGGGGTGACTTTGATGGACAGACATTCGCCGGTCTCCGGGGGTGAGACCTGTAAAGGTAGCACGGCGTTCGGTCCCGGGTAGATTCGGGTGGGTTTGGCCCCGGACACGGCATACAGGTGGACCGCCATGTTCCAGTGGACCACGTTCAGCATGGCCTCCACGGGGATGGGCCCGTCCAGGCTGATGGCGTTCACGTTGTTCGGGTACTTCCGGATGTCTGACAGTTGCAGCCCGAGGAAGGTGCACCACTCCTGAGGTAACGTAACATTAAGATTTTATTGTACGACAATTGTACGCGCTACAATGTATGACAACAACTATTCATCATAATCCCGCGGGCCGAGCCTTACCTTAGACGCGTAGTCCCACGGTTTAACCCTTATTACCTTAGACGTGTAGTCCCACGGTTTAACTCTTGCGTTAGACGTGTAGTCCCGTGGCCTAAGCCTTACCTTAGACGCGTTGTCGACGTCCCGCGGCCTAACTCTTACCTTAGACGTGTAGACCCGCGGCCTAACCCTTACCTTAGACGTGTAGCCCCGCGGCCTAACCCCGCGGCCTGGGCCCTTACCTTAAACGTGTAGTCCCGCGGCCTGAGCCCTTACCTTAGACGTGTAGTCCCGTGGCCTAAGCCTTATACCTTAGACGTGTAGTCCCGCAGCCTAACCCTTACCTTAGACGTGTAGTCCCGTGGCCTAATCCTTCCCTTAGACGTGTAGTCCCGCGGTTTAACCCTTACCTTGACGCGTAGTCCCGCGGCCT
>NW_017803647.1:77701-173868 GCF_001625305.1 Branchiostoma belcheri | reverse complement strand
CCTGAACTTGTCGTCGTGGAAGCCGCCTATCTCGGCCACCAGCGAGCGGAACCTGTAGGCCTCCCCGATGTGCGCGGTCACCAGGTCCGGGAACCTCCGCCCCAGCCGGGACTTCTCCACGGAGTACAGCTGTTGCGGCAGCATCTGCGAGAACCGCACCTGCGACAGCACCTTCGGTAGGTACTCCTCCACCTTGTCCGCCCGGCACTCCGCCAGTAACCAGTCCTGGAGCGCCTGGAAGAGCACGAACTCCTCGTCCACGACTAGCGACGAGTTCTGCATGAGTTCGATCACGTACGGCAAGTCCAGGTTCAACCACTCGGGCGTCTTCATCGCCTTGGTCATCCGCAGGGAGAGCACCTCGATACACTGCGTCTCCAGCTCGGTCAGGGAGTACACCTTGGCGTAGTGGAGCCAAAGTAGAGCCGCCCGTACGTTCCCCTTCATGACCTGTCCCGTCATGTACTTGTCGCACACCTCTCGCACGGGCTTCACGTCGTACTTGTCGGCCAGGAACAGCAGCGGCAGCGTGGTCTCGATGTCCAGGTTCACTCGGCCGCAGTAGAAAAAGCGCAGGAAGTCGCCGAAGACGGACTCGCACTCGCAGGACTCCTTGAGTTGGATTTCCTCCTTGGAGGAGTCCGTCCAGTGCTCTCCAGTCAGCATCGTGCGGAAGACGTCGCTCAGGCGGGCCAGCATGAACTTGTGCGCGTGGTACCTGTGGCCGGAGAAGTAGATTATGGTAAGGCCACACCATCTTAATTTTCTGAATGACATTCTCTGAAGACCCCCAAACTAGTGCGCGCGGGCGAATAAAAAAAAGTCCGGCCAAAAATAAAAATGCTACTAAACCACAGGAATACAAAGCTGGTATTGCGAATTTGCGGCAGTACATAGCGACGTACACGACAAGCAGGCACATGCTGGCTTTTTGTGGAATTTATGAATCGGCACTGTACGATGTACTGAGTTCTTGAGTCGTGGAGCTTCGGTGCCATCGGTGCCTTCCTCCAGGGTTACCGCCGGCTCCGTATTGTCGCTAACTATCATGGACTACCCAGGCCTAGAGCCAGACCAGACGTGATTGTTTTTTGAAAACAGGCGAAAATCATTGCGCGCGGGGATGTCATCCATGAAATTAAGTGGGTGTGGCTTAAACATAAACAAGGAAGGCAGGAATTGACTGAGCACGTGGAATGTTTAATGTAAGTGGTGTTTATATAAGAAAGAAATTTGTTTTATGTTGCCAAACCGTAATTCTTTTGTTTATAGAGCACATCCAAGACTGTAGAGTATACATCTGTGTTACAGATGTTAACACCATTAAGGAAATGCAATCAGATTTTCCTACTATATGAAAGTTGTAAATTCCAAGTAAGCCACTCTTTTCAAAGATATCTGGACTCTACAACATTGTACATTGTACATGTATTTGATTTGTGCCAACCTCAGTTCGCGAGCTGGAATGCTTCGATGGGTCCAGCAAATAACTCTAACCTCGGGGCTCGAAATTAAAGGTGGTCCAATGGCCACTGACCACTAAAATTTAGGCTGGAACAACTAAAAAGACACTTTGGGACATTTTTGGGACAATAGTCAAGATCTGAATATAAGCCCTTCTTTTGTATATCAGGCACACGTCCGGATCCCGGCTTTTCGGAAAAGCCCCCCCCCCAGGAATTTTCTGTCTACACTGCAATTATAGTGCGCCTGCATGGAAATGAACATAAGCAAAAAAAAAGTTGACTTCAAGTTGGAGTCACACAATACTAACCAAAAAAAAAACGGGTTGAGACAGTTCAGCCTCACTTCGGGACAATTGAAATTTATTTTTGGGACAGTGCTGGGACAATAGGAAGAAAAGTTGATTTCGAGGCCTGTAACCTGCTATAACCTTTTCGTATTTTAAGACACTAGAACCGTACTGAACAGCCGTATCGAAACAATAAAAGTTGACAGCTGGGCAGGACGGTATATAGTCCGAGTCACTTAGCTAACAAGTGTCACATCAATCAGCTCAGTAGTAAAGAACAGGAGATAAGGGTTAGCGCTGTTGAAAGTAACAACAAGCATGGCAAAAACACGCGTGCGTTTTATACGCTAGGTGATTGAAGACATAGTCTGCTTACAACTTAGGCCACAGCAAGTATATTTTATGGATGACATCCTCCGTAGACTCCAAATCTAATGCGATAGGGCGAAAAAAAAAACAAGACGGACCAAAAAAGACAAGATTCCTACATTTTCAAATTTCGACATAATAAACCTTGTTGAACAAGAAATGATACCTATATTGTACTAAGTTTACTGCCAATTATTACAAAATCCACCTGTCACTGAAACAACTTTGAAAAATAAGTTTTCATTATTGTACAAATCAGTTTTCACTATTGTACAAATAGTTTTGATTGAGTGGGAACACCCACCATCACATATAAAAGGTATGAAATACACTGCACCAATTTAGTAGTAGAAGACAAAACTCCTCTCTTCATAGTTATCTGCCATCCACCTTCCGGCATGGCAGCAGACATCTTTGCCCATTTCCAGCAGATTTCCACCACTGTCAGAGGCAACAAAATTCCTTTTTTTTCTCCAAATCTGGCGAAAATTAATGCGCGTGCCGATGCCATCCATAAAAATTACTTGCTGTGGCCTTAGCCTAACTGAGTTGCAGCCTCTTGTACAGACTTAGCGGGTAGCGTTTGTTTCTTCGGAGCGCGGGTAGATCGAGAGCGGCCGGTGGTTTCTTTACGAGGATAGAGCTGTTCATGTATATAAATAATTGGGTACTCTCCAAGCAGAGGTTGGCGGAGAAGATTGTGGCCTTTCTATCATATGCGCCGTTTTCGAATTCCTTCGCTACCTAACGCCCCTGTCACACATTCAGAACCTTCCCCCGACCACCAACCAACCAAGGTTGGCTGAAGTTCGGGAGCCAGTCTGGGGTACGCTTAACTTTTCACGTGAATCGAATTTGAGTTAAATTTGAGTCAAATTAAATTCGGCAGTCAGTCTTCGGGAGACCATAATAGGCTATGTGTGACATGCAGGTTAAAGGTTTCAGTAAATTTATATTCCCTATAGCCTTCGACAAACTAACTCTAACTACAACCTATATTTCCACTATTACTGAGAAGCGAGAGGAATTCGAATGTATAGAAGTTTATATATACACGTTTATGTGACCTGTGTGTATTTAGCCCAGTGGGGCAAAAATGTGCAATAAATTTCTTCATTCGTTCAGGAACGTAAAATCAGACTACAGCCATGTGCTTGCCAGAAATGTTCAGAAGTCTGAGTTTTTACCTGTCCTTCCCCACCCGTAGCACCACGTCGCTCAGGTCCTGACTGTTGTAGAAACACTCGAAGCTGGCCACGAACTCGCCATGGTCCCCCACCGACTCCCTCTCCCGTTCCGTCGACTCCGAGCCCATGATCGTCGGCTTTTTCTGGGAACAAAACATTCATTTTTTTTACTTCAAAACAGACAGTCCGCTAAGGCTACACCAATTTAATTTGTTGGTTCTCGGATTTTTTCAGAGAAAATATGAAGCGACAGGGCGAAAAAATAACAACAAAAATAGGTCTAGCTATACCCCCAAAGGCTAAGATAGGAGCCATGAAGTTAACACAAAGCTGGGTTAATATTTAAACAATGAACAATGAACTTTGAATTTCTAATCAAACCACAGCATTGATAGATGGAAAAACTGCAACAACTAGGAGGAAAAAGACTTTCCTTAAATGTTGGGGATAAAATATGAGCATTTATGAGTTGATTCAGAACCAGAATCTTTACATACACACATACTGATACATACACTCACATACAATCACTCCAACGTACAATACATATTACATACAAACATACTAGTGCCTACAACCACTCCAACTTGCAGTACATATTTTACACACACGCATACTAGTACATACATGTACAATCACTCTCCAAAAACATAACGTTCTGGAGAAGGTAAAAATAAAACACACCGAGAAAAACAGGCAGTCGTCGTAGCTAGGTTTCAGAGACCTGCGAGGACAGGGCCCGGGGAAGCTTGTCGCCATTTCCAGACGGTGTCCTCACACCTGTCTGTTCTGAGCGGGTATTAGGTACTCAGGTCACGCGTTTTCATTGGCTGCTTGCTTGGTCAACCTTTCATCGGGATTTCGCCTGTTGCAGACGATATCTTTTTTACTGAGGACAATCCGACATGGACTGTGATGTGGCGTACTGTTGAGTTACAACTTATTTTGTTACGCCACGCAACATTTGACAACTATAGACGGAATGCCATATGCTTCCACCGATACATCTGTATGACGTGCTCTGTCGCAGTCCATATAGGCGTTGATTGAAAAGTGGTGAAAGAAGTTTGCCTCCTTTGCAGGTGTTCCGGGTATGGTTGCGTTTTGTGCGTGTGCGTGTGCGTGTGTGTGGAGGGGGGGGTGTGCTGATTTGTACTCTTTTCTACTTTTCACTATTTTCTGCTGATAGCCCTTTTGGTTCCAGAGAAGAAATGCGTTGTATCTTTATCTGTATAACCGGTATAACCGCCCTTCGGCGTAACGCACCAGCTTCGGGTGCGTCACGCCACTGACAGTGTATTCAGCGAGCGTTTCAACCTTACAGGGAAAAACTGCATCAAAAACAATGAGAAAGCACCTTTATACTCAGTGAACCGCGCTGGAAGCACGAAACGCAGTGAGTGACAACAATGACGTTCTACGAAAGGAACTTGAAATTGTCTTTGAGCTGGTGCACCTTTGTTCTTTTGTCGTATATCACAAGTTCAAACAAAACGGTCGACATTCAAGTGAGGATTATCTTGTGCCAAGGAGGCTGTTATGTTTTAGCTTAAACATATTTTTAAACACCCGACCACAGGCAACTTATTCATAAATGTTTCAAGCCAACAAGCCCATTGTTAAAAAAACACGATGCAAGATACACGTAGTACTATATATGCACTGAAAACGACATCACCACAAACATTAGACTGTCTCCATCAATCACGGTGTGTGTACCGATGGTTGGAATAGATACGGTCATGTGTACAGGATCTTTCAAAATGTGTTCTTCAAGAAGATACTAGTGCTATATACAGGGGTTAAAGGCATCCAATGCAATTTCAGGCGGCAAAACAAAAATATTCTAGATGAGGAAATCTGTTTGATATTGGCATTTACTGCCGTTTCTTGGCACATTGTCGTTATCATTTCATACTTGAAGCGTTCGAAATAGCCCCCAAAACAAGCTACGTCCCTTTATTTTTTGGTACCACCAATAAATAACAAGAACAAGCCTACGATACGAAACAAATAACCGTTTTCCGTCAGCGACATCGTATTTTGTCTCACGGATAGCAGCATGCTATGGAATAGGGCTCATCAACTTTTGCTACATTTTAGAAAATGACCAAAAATTGCAAATCCTGTTTTACTGTCCTGAAATCACTTTGGGTGCCTTTAAAATCTTCTTGAAGACTTATTCTTTCTTTAGCCTCTACAAGGCTTCGGGAGGTGGCTGGAAAGAGTAGAAATTGATCAAATAGAGAGCAAACTGTACTCTCTAGCGGACCAACTCCTCTGGCATGTTATCTCTCTTTATTTCGCCAATTTCTACTTTGCGGCCGCCTACCGAAGCCTAGTAAAGGCTATTCTTTCCTGCGGCCGTGGGAAAAGAACATGTGACTCATGCTTGCGAGTTCGAACAGGAAATACTCTATCGGGTTAACATGTCAGCGTTCCCCAAAGAAGATTTTAAAGATATTGAAACCTCTTTGAAGACACGGAGGTCTTTCCTGTTCACATGTGGTATGTAAAATGCTAAAACACGTCTTTGAAAATTCCCATGACTTTATAACGCTTCGCTGGAGAGTTGTCTGGCACGCTTTTGGCATTGGCCCGTTAAGTCCCATGACTCTGGTGTTTATGGTTGTAGTTGTGAGGTATAGACTGAATTGCATACTTCGCATTTAACGGAATGTTGGGTTGGGGGGGGGGGCAGTGATCTCCAAGCAGATGTAGAGAGGAAGATAGTTATAACGAGCGACCCTCCCAAGTCCTCCCAATATCTGCTTGGGGCTGATATACCACTTTGGGTAGGGGTGCCGAACACATTGTACAACAAACTCACCTTCACCTGTGCATAAAACTACCAAAAACGCTGTGAAGAAACGTATCTTTTTATACCGTATGTCCCACCAAAATTACACCACACAACAGGACAGTTATAAATGAACTTTTCTGTATTTTGTATTTGCATTTTTGGTTATCTCCGTTATGTGTTATGTTTATGATTGTTTTGTAGTCTTCCTTTCTCGTTTGTGATTTTTCAATCAATTAATTACGTATTGATGTGCATGTAGGACCACGAGAGGAATGGCAAACAATGTAAACTTAAGCTAATTGTGGGTGCTGACTAGCAAAATACGTGCTTCCTCTACGAATTACGTACGATATATCGATATTTAATTTAATTTAATTCAATGTAATGTCCTGTAATGTTTTTTGTACCTGACACAATGATAAAGAATTTTGTTTTGAACACGGCACAGCGTATAAGGGTCCTTGGATACAGAACAAGCGTAAAATGTACACAATGGACATGTTTCTATTCAAAGTCACAACCGTTAGAAATACCTGAGGTCCCATAGGAGGGGGACATTGCAATGCTATTATGCTATTGTTTCAAATAAAAGTTACAACAAAAACGTAATCCCCGGCCTTTACAGCAATTATTTCACCCCATACCAGGTCAACCTCCCAAAGGACGAAGGAGAACATATGTTGGGGGTGAAACCGGTGACATTTTTTTGAGTGGATGTATTATCGTCCAGTAGTTATAAATACACACGGTTATATTCTGAAGCTTATAGAACGGTAGCAACAACTATTCAATAGCCTTGAATTGCAGTATTGACTTGAACGCGCAACCCAAATGACATTTGTACAATTATCAAGAAGCGAGAGGAAGCCGAAAGTACTAGATTATGTTAACTGGGTCTGTCTACATGGATATGTCATGTATAACAACTGACCCAGCTACCACAGCCATGTGAAGCAATAAACATACATCTACAACTGCCTCAAGAAGCGAGAAGTTAAACCTGTAAATAGTAGTTCACATTAGTATGTATAGTTTAAAAAAGATATTACTGTAATTTTTCCTGTTTATTCATGACCTGTACTTAGCTTGTAAGAGCATAAACGTATAACAAGGGTATTTCATTTATTTAATAAATGCACAGTTATAAAGGTTTTCATTCGGTAATTCGTTAATAAAATTTAAAAAAAAAATCACTTCTCTAGACCGTACCGAGGAGGTTTTAAACCTATCCGCACCATAATTTTCGTCCCTCCCCCATGCAATACGTGACTTATAGCGTCTGCGCGCGTCCCAAAATATTGGAAACGGATATGGGCGATGTTGTGATACGGGGATCGAACTGTACATGTACATGCCAGCGGATCGGAAGACGGACTGCATGTTGTAATCCCGCTAAAAGCAAAAGGATCTTTTACTCTCACCACGGGGATTGCTCATTTACATACATAAAAGTCGAGCCACGTCCTAAGAGACAAGACAAATTACCGTTACGTACAGATGATCAATTTGGTATCTACTGTGAATAGACTAAATGGTATGGTATGCTGTTACCCTCTCATAACGTATTCCATGCGAGTCTGACTGTCGATGTACGTACATGTAGGATTTCTGAAACAACCTGATTTTCTTTTTATCACCAGATTGTGAAGCGATACCGTAACCTGTATTGCGTATTGTGGTTTTAACCCACTGAGATATGCATTGACTCACACACCCAGGATATAATCATTACCATGGGATTGCATGAGATACGCACCGCGCGTCCACATATAGCACGGCACCAAACCAAGACCGCCTCATTTGTAATCCATCCTTCCACATGCAAGGGATATTTTTGACGTCCCCCCCCCGCTTTTCTGTGGCTTCAGTGTGTTGTTGTTGTCTCAAAATGCATCCGAGAGTCCGCTTTACACTTGTGTCGTACCGTTAACGCCATAGACATTTAGGGTATGACAAGTGCGGTACAATGGCTAATCAACCGGGACACGCAAGCACGCATGCATCGTGTCAACGGTGACGGCTTTACACTATTCCCCTAGGTACAACCATAATACAAGAGCGTGGCTGAGTTTTTAAATGCGACAGAAGAAAAATCCCCTCACCTCAGACTTGGCACAGGTATATTCAAATCTTGGCTGGAGGATGCCCTGGAATGAACCAGGGTCTTTTGTTGACAAACCCGAGACTCACGCCGCAAAGCACCCTGGGTTGTTGGGAGCTCCGGACCACTTGATACTGATCAGCTGGGTGGATGGTGACGTCACTCCGTGAGCCCGCCAACTTTTGAACAGTGAACGTTGTTGTATTTGTGTGGGCTGTACAGAACCACAAGCCGGATGTCCCGAATTGAGATCATCTTAATACTTCGCGCAGTGCAACAGCTGAAATCTATCTATTTAAAATTGCTATTCGCCTTTTTACAATTCCCAGGATGCATAGCGCCAGGTGGTCGATGTACGAAGTTATACAACTTGTTTTTCTGTGTTTTTGTGGTGTTGGAGCATTTTGTGTTAAACATTAGGTGGCTTATTTTTTAATTACTATGGGTTAAATATGACAACAAATATAATGTGAGATTCTTATGTTTTTTTTTTCTTAAAAACAGGGAACAGGTAGTTTATTACATTACTCTCTGCAGCCATGTTATACCGTCCGTCAATAGAAAGGGATATACAAGTATTCCTCGAAATAATTCAATAGACACTGTTTATATATCAAGGGAGAAGCCTTCATTATTTCAGATTCTGTCATCGAGGAAATTAAAAAAAATACAAAGCAGAAAGTAATTCCGCCCCCCTGCCGCGATGCCTTCTGAGAATGGGAAAGGTGAACATCACACTACGTGTATTCAGGACGGTTTTTAGACGATGCGTATCTAAATTCACTTTATGTTCACGGAAGCAAAATGTTACGGTCTGAGAAAAGTGGGCTCACTGGTATTCTTCCAATAGACCGATCCTTGCTAGCCATCACTATTATCAGTTCAACCAATTAGAGAATGGCAATTATCAGTTAGACCAATGAGAGAACATGTTTTGACGGAGTGGGCGGGGCCTTGGAATTGGTCAATTCTTGGACTTCTTGGACGAACACTGTAAACAATGTAGGTCATAGGTCGCCTGATTGCATCTAACTAGGTCATTCGCTGCATTCTTGAGAAAATGGCCGGTGTTGTCCTGTGGATGACTGATTCTGTCCAGGAGATTTTACAACTCTTTGGGCCGCATCTGCAGACGATTCTTGTTCTCTGTGTGACTTTCCTCTTGGTCTGTTTCCTCTTGAAGGACCGCCGCAGAAACCTGCCTCCCTACCCGGCAGGACGCGTGCCTGTTCTCGGGCACCTCCTCGCCTTGGGCGGGGCGCCTCACCTCAAGCTGACGGCGTGGAGGCGGCAGTACGGGGACGTCTTCACCGTCAGGATGGGGATGGAAGATGTGGTGGTTCTGAACGGCTACACTGCCGTCAAGGATGCGCTCGTGGACAGGTCCGAGCTGTTCGCCTCCAGGCCGGCAAACTACATGCTGGATTCTACAGTTGGCTTCGGACAAGGTACAAGGCTTCTTTTCCATTCCTTCTTCATTTGTATATTGCCAGATTGGAAACTTGGTTAACTTTCATTAGGTAATCAGCACAAAAGCATCTGTCAATTATTTTTCATGTTTTCGAGTCTCGAAAACATGAAAAATAATTGACAGACGGAGTGACAGACGTGCAAAAGCTGTGGAAGACGAAATACACTTTATCTCAAACTATTCGTTTCATAACAACGCTCGAGATGAGTTGTCTATTCAAACGCCCACAATTTATCCTCATTTCTCTACACTTTTAATACAGACAAAGAAACTATTCTTCCTTTAACTAGCCACATTTGGAAAAGGTGGGACATTACGTCTTCCATTGTTTACAAAAGAGAAGTCAAACCCTCCAGACATAGTTTCAGACAAATTTTTATCTTTTATTATGCAGATATTTTACTTATTGTTTCAACGTTATTTTGTACTCTGTTTCAATGTTCTTTTATCCTTGTTATTTGCAAGTAGCCTATGGGCATGAAGTTGGAAGGAATTTGCAATACACTTTATTAAAAATTTGCAATAAACTTTATAAACTTCGGACCGTGAGTACATAATTTGCAATAAACTTTATGATCATAATAGGTGCCTTTTTCCCTCCAGACATTGTTGCTGCACGTTGGGGGACCGAGTTTAAACAGAGAAGGAGGTTTGCTAGCACCGCCCTGAAGAACCTGGGCATGAAGGCTGGGACTGGCAGCATTGAGGAGAACATCAGGGAGGAAGCCAACTTCCTACGGAATAGGGTGAGAATTTATCTTTATTATAATTCATCTCACGGTGAAATGAAATATAATAAAGATAACAAGTAACATTTGCAAAACAAACGCAAGATGTTTACCCTGACATGTGTTTTACACTTACGAACTAGTAGATCTACTACTTTGTTAATTCTTACTCAAACACATTCATATACTAGTATATGGTGACCAGCCCAACTCTGTCCTGCCACTTGCTACATAATGTAATCCAACACTCCAGGGTGTCTGCTATCACACCAGTTACCATGGCAACAGCCATCTGGTCCAGGTCATTGACCTCATTTGTTTGGAGAAGTAGAAGAAAAAGAACAGTACATTTTACCTCTACGAAGGCTAACATAAAATGGACTATGCAAGATCATTAGCTTAAATCTCTGCTGGATAAACGTGCCATTTGGCTGATGAAGGAACTCATTTTAGATTGCAGGATATGAAGAAAAACCTGTTGACATCGCTCATGACGTGACCGTGGCGGTTGCAAACGTCATCTGCTCCATGGCGCTTGGGAAACGTTACGACTACGAGGACGAGACGTTCCGCGAGCTCTCGGAGGCGATCGTCACTGTCATGGCTGAAGTTGGAGCTGGACAGATCATCAGCGTCTTCCCTTTGTTACGGTTTGTTCCTGGAGGTACGTACATTTCATGACTTTCACACTTCCCATAATGCCTAGTAAGGATCACGGATATGACGTAGCACCACCCCTCCCCCTTCCTCGATGTAATATTTCCAACAAGTTCTATCGACACACTGGTCAACTATATTGTTTTGAATTATTTATCTAGTATAAAGCTCATGCCATAATTGCATTTTTGTTGGAATTAGAGAAAATGACCTTCTATCGTTGTTCCTTCTACCGAAGACTTTCCTACTCTGGTTTGTCGCATTACGTATATCCGCAGATTTAATTTTAATGCTCAAGTCTTACACTGTGTCAGAAAACAATGTACAATGTTCTTCTATTATATAATAATCTATTATTATTGACATGCTCAGTCAACCGAGCCAGCTTAAGTGTATCCGGACAACTCGCCAAGATCCAAAAGGTGTTGAAGGAAGAAATGGTTCGCCATCGTGAGAACTTGGATCGCGAGAACCCGCGAGACTTCCTCGACGCCTGTCTGCTGGAGCTGGAACTGCAGGAGAAGGTGGAGGGTCTGACGGAGGAGAACGTCATGTACATGGCCCAGAACCTGTTCTTTGCGGGAACAGACACAACCACTAACACCCTGCTGTGGAGTCTGCTCTATATGACTTTGAACCCCGATGTCCAAAATAAGGTATATATTAATCTCCAAGTGGATCATGTGGTGGCTACAAGACAGTATCAAATTGGCAAAACAGTATCAAATTGGCAAGACAGTATCAAATTGACAGAGCAGTAGCTTTGCCTGGCTGCAAAAAAAACGTGCGTACCAAAAAGGAAGCCCAGTGAAAACGGCTAGAAAGATGTCATAAGAAAAATAAACTAAAGCCAAATTGGACAGTTCTTGTCAGCATGATGTTAGTCTATGTAAAGAATCTTTGTCAGACTATGCGTGGCCTGGCAAAGATCGAAATCATGGCTTAAACCAGCATGTTCCCATCTATTGTATTTCCTTCTGACTATCAAACATTATTCTCTATGATTTCTATCAAACATTATTCTCTATGATTTCTATGACACCTTACAGTGTTACTTCAATACAATGTACCTTTAACAGGTGCAGCAGGAGCTAGATGCTGTTGTTGGTGAGGGTCTGCCCACCCTGTCGCACCGTTCACAGCTGCCCTACGTGAACGCCTGTCTGCTGGAGGTCATGAGGATCCGGACCATGGGTCCTCTGGCGGTTCCACACGCCACTACAGAGACGGTCAAAGTGCGGGAATATGACATCCCTAAGGGAACCAAGGTATTGTTACCGATCATATATGTCATATGAACACGACGCCCAGAAATAATGAGTACAATGTTCCAGCCAGAAAAAGACGTAAACGTTTGTCACGAAAGCTAAAGACCATACACGTAATAGTATGTCTTTATAACTAACATTAGTATCAGTCACGGTTTGAAAGCCAACGCATTCAGTGATGTACAATGTCATGTACTTAGTACATGGCTGTCATGCTGATTGTATCATAAAGTTACAAAAGTCTTTTCTGATGAAGTGTGTGCATGTGTGTGTGTGTGTGTGTGTCTGTGTGTCTGTGTGTGTCTGTGTGTGCGTGCACATTGACATATTTTTTTTAATTTCCTCTTATCCAGGTAATACCGAACCTGTACTCCCTCCACATGGACCCCGCCTACTGGCCTGATCCGGACCGGTTTGACCCCGGAAGGTTTCTGGATGCGGAAGGGAATGTCATCCACAAGCCCGAGTCCTTCATGCCTTTTTCAGGAGGTAATTATCGGTCTTAAGATAGAGATATCGTTATTAGAACCACAGTAATGATGAGACAAATTCTACTGTGTACAAGGCCCATCGTGTAACTCCCCTTGGCTAACTCTCCATGCTCTTAGGACACACCTTCAATTTTACAGCTCTGTCAGACGACGCCAAAGTTTACCTTTCGCTCCGTGGTAGTCCTTTATATTCATCCGTTGCTAATACAAATACTACTAGTAGTATCTTGTCGTTTAGTTTACTCAACAAATCATTACCGCAAAAAATCGCCCCTGAAAGTCAATTTTCCCTTGTATTGTGTCCTATTATATACATGTATTTGCTTTCGTCGTTGGGTGAGGAATTGGTCATGTACTTCCAGCATCTTTGCTCTTTATTACGATGTGTTAAATCTCTATTAATCTTTTGCACTTTGTTTGCATTGGACTTTTTGTATTAATTATTTTTGTTATGTGTGTTATATGTAAGTGTTGCTACTTGAGTCCACTACCACTTTATGTTGTGCTACTTTCTGCAATGTGTGACTAAAAAAAATTCTACTGGACAGTTGGCTGGTCTTACTTCTTGGCATTCTTTACTTCCAGGCCGACGTGTGTGCCTTGGGGAGCAGCTGGCCAGGATGGAGCTGTTCCTGTTCTTCTCCACCCTGCTGCAGTCCTTCACCTTCAGGACGCCAGAGGGCGCTCCTGCTCCAACCACCGATGGTGCCTTTGGTCTGACGCTGACGCCGCATCCGTTCAAGCTCTGTGCGGCACCACATTAGTTCAATTTGTGGGCAAATAGTCACTTCATGAATGAATTAACAAATTTATTGCTCATCATGAAAAGCTTCATGTCTGTAGAAATAAAAATAGCACAATACAATGTGCCTGAGGTCCAATGCATGACAAACGTGAACACGATTAGACTCCTAGTGGCTTTCCATTGCGCTGCAGCGGAAATTCCGGCGCTGATAATTCGTGTTCTTGACACTCTGTGGTAAATAAATATGACTTGTGCAGTCTGCAGTCTGTTTTGGAAGGGCAGCGGCGTTTTTGTTAAAATCATTGAAAGAGTATAAAAGATGGGGCGCGCGGATGGTTGTGATTTCATCCTAATTGATGGTAGACGTAATAAAAATGCAATTATGCTGATCGGTATCGACTTTGCACAATTGATGACTAAATTCTTTAAATCTGCTGCGTTCTATAATAGGGCTATTCAAACATGTGATATATAGTATTAAGTAGAGTGGATTCATTCCTCATGTTAACCGACATCTTTCACACCGCAGTCGTCCTTTAGTAAGTCATCTGGAGCCGCATAGTTCTCGTTTATAACATTTATTCAGCCTGTTACAAACATATGATATATGTAAGTGAGAAAAAAACTATATGAATTATGTAAATATCGACCTAATTTGCATAATCACTAGGAAAATATTATGATTTCATTGTGGCGAGTGGGCAAATGGCAAGTATTATATATGCGTGGCATTTGAAAGTAATGTGAATCAGGATCTCATATGCATAATTATTGATAAGAAAATGCTAGAATAAAAGTTGTTGTTAAAACAAGATTGTCATTGGACAAGGGCTAGCTGGGTGGAGAAGATGATCAAGTAATTTGATACAAATGAGGACTTATTTACATAATGATTCACAGAAATATTTACAATGTGTCAGTCGTAAAGGCGCCGTTGAACTCTAGTTTTTAATCATTACATTGTTCGACTGAAATGTAACCAATACTGCCTAAATAGCAACCACCAGCTATCATTTGGGACTTAGAAGTGCAAGTATCTATATATAACTGATGGATGTTTGTCCAGCAAATACTGGTACCTGGGCGATTCCCTACTCTCACAACAATGTGTGTTTGTCGAGTTCTTTAACGTACTGGAAGTGTGACATAAACGAAAAAAAGTTTATGAGGGACCTGGCAATGTCGCTATGAGCCTTTTCATGGTGTACGTGGTTCAAAGCCTGCTTGTAACTTCGCAAATTCCAAGTTACCGTTTAAAACAGTTTGGGCATTTGTTGTGTTTTCACCATCGATCACTTTCTGCATCTGTACAGCCTGTTCATAGTATCCAATGGCTTGTCTGTGATTACCCAAACTTTGCCAGGCAAACCCCATATTGTTTAGTGTCTCGACGATTATAGGGTGTGAAGCGCCAGGACCAAAAACGCTTTCGGCGATCTCCAACGCCCGTTCAAGGTAGCCGAGTGCTTTACGGTGATCCCCTAGTTCGTTGAATCCCGCCCCCAAGTTCCCGAGACATTGTGCAATGTCTGGATGCTCTTTGTTAGGGCCATGTACAGTCCTGTACATCTCAAGTGCCTTCTGGTAGAAACCTATCGCTTTGCTCATCATCTGCATAATTTCGCTTTGTTGCAACACACCAGAAACACTCATAGCAGAATAGACTGTTCCAAGGTTATTAAGAGCGACGGCAATGCGAGGATGTGCTGCACCTTCACCATGAATACGTCTTAGTATTTGCAGGGAATCTTCATAACAGCTGATTGCCTTTTCATGTTCCTCAAGTTTCCACCAAATTGACCCGAGGTTGTTTAGGGCATTTGCAGTTTCATCATGCGCGTCATAACCGAGTTTTTTTGTCATGTCCAATGCCTGCTGCGAGTAGCTGATGGCTTTGTTATTGTCCAGGTAAATCCACGATGCTGCAAGTGAACCAAGCGCTCCTGCGATGAAAGGATGTACTGCAGTCTCGCCATAGACAGCCCAATACATCTGCAGCCCCAGTTCACGATACCTGATAGCCTTCCTGGGATCCCCCAAGTCATGCCAGACTCCTCCCAGACACGTCAGAGAGACTGCGATATCCCCATGTGCCGTGCTTTGCCCGTAAATGTTCTTTCTCATCTGCAGTGCTTGTTCATAAAATCTAACGGCTTTCTTAAACTCGCCCTGATCATGCCAAGCTAAACCAACGTTATGTAGTGAGGTGGCAATTTCAACATGTGCCGTACTCCTACCATGGACTGTCCTATGCATTTCTAATGTCCGTTGAAAATAGTCTAGGGTCTTTTTGTGGTCTCCAAGCATTTTAAAAGCTAAACCTAGACCATTGAATGCCTCTGCAGTGTCGCGGTGTGCTGTATGTTGGCCATACATGTTTTTGCACAAGTGCAATGACTTCTCGAAGTAGCTGATGGCTTTTGAATAATCAGCAAGTTCATACCAGGCTTCTCCTAGCCTGAGTAGTAACCAGACGACGAGACGATGCTCTGTACGGGAAGGGTAAAATATCCGAAACATTTTCAGAGCCTTCTCGTAGCAATCAATAGCTTTCCTGTAATTTCCTAAACTGGCCCTGGTTCGACCAAGCTCGAACAACAATGCTGCCTGTTCCGGACCAGCCACCGTGTTGCGTAGGGCCTCTTGGTAGCATCTGACGGCCTCCTTGTTATTATTACACAAACGGTACAGTTGCCCCTTTACCACAGGAGAGTTCTTAAACAACTTGATGTGCCCGAAGAGATATTTGCTCCCAAGGGGGGCTATCTCACTTGACATAAGTTCCTTTAGAGGATTTGCTGTGAAGTAATACCTGAACAACTGCTTCACGTCAGAGATGTAAAACACCTTTTGTACGTCACTCGTTTGGCAAATCCCCTTGTCTTGTGATGTTGACATTGCCGACAAGGCTGACAGGTTCTCCTTCTGCCCGCCATTTGCGGTGTAGGTCCTCAGTCTGAGTTCTGCTGAGATGCTGACCAGCACCTTCATGTGATGTGCATTTTCTGCACTGGTAACTCCTTCGACTTCCATATCTTCTATCGTTTTCCAAATTGTAGTCGGTATGATATCCGAGCAGAGTGCCAAACAGTCTACTGCAACTGAGGGGAACCTGTAAATTTCCTTTTTAACATCTAACAGCGCTCCCATCTGTGACCGTATGTCCGTAGACCTCCAGCCATTTTCGCCCATCATCTCCTTGGCTACTCTACAAGCCAATATCGCACCATGAGCCTTTAGTGTCACGGCCACAATGGCGTCAAAGTCATCAACTAAGGCCTGCTCCCCTGCTAGCAAGCAAACATTCGTCAAAACCCCAGCGAGGTGATATCCTTTCTTCAGGTACACGGAGACATCCTTTTCTAAGAGTCCAGCCATGTTCCTTGGGGTGCGGATGAGTTCGCTGCGCGGTTCAGTCGACGTTCCTTGTCTGCCCAGAGGAGTTTTGCTTGCCTTTGGCATGCAGCCGTCGAAGGCAAACCCGCGGGGTGTAACAGAGTCATAGAACCAGTTGTCCTGTGGGTCGTCTGAGTAGAAGTCATTCAGACTTTTTATCCCCATGGCTGGGAGGATTGTTTCTCCCAAGTTAACCACCTTGAGGTGCAGGTAGTGAGTCAGTCGACGGAAATACGCCACATTTGCTTCACTTTCCTCCTCTACCAAGATGGCAAACTCCAGGTCTGAGTATGGAGTTACCAGTCTTGTAGCCTGTGAACCCAAACCTATCAGGGCATACTTACAGGGAGGGGGACCCATCACTGAGATACACTCATCTACAAGCTGCCCAATGAAGTCCTTTCTTTCTTTTGCAATTTTCTCAAACATCTGTGTGACAGCGTCAGCCCGCTTGGCTTCTATCTCTCTTGCCAGCTGGCTTTCCTCATCATAGATGTAAGGGTTCAACTCCTTGTCGATAGTTTCCATCTCCTGTTTGATTCGGCCTCGCATGTTCTCAATGTCATCCTTATGTTTGCGACTTTTGTCAACACTCACTCGTTCAAGACTATCTACCTTTAAGGCGTGCATAAGAAGCAAGATTTCTGTTTCTTGAAGTGACTTTTCAAGATTGGCCCCATTCCCTGACCTTGCCACTGCTGCATGGTAGAGTGCTGCCGCCTTGACAAAGTCTCCCCCGTCTCCTGTTTGACAGCCTCTCCTGCAGTAGACATCGCCCAACTTGTGTAGGGGCGAAACTTCTTTCTCATACTGTTGAACAGTAGGATCTGTAGGGTAACAACAGTATCTATACGTGTTAACTTACAAATACATATATGTAAGATGCACATGTTTGACATACATGTACTAGTAATGTCAGGGTAGACATTCGCCTGTTTACATGAGACTCAAGAACAAAAAGTTCTGACAGTTCTTTGAAGCAAATGTCTCTAAATTTACCGATCGAGATCTCTACCGACATACAGTATCGTCAATTCTGCCTGATTGCAATCTCTAATTAGATATTTTTATTTGATTATCGCATTGATGTTTAGCATGGAAATCAGATAGATGATTTTAATGCTCACAGAACTGTGTTTATATTTTATTAGAGCAAGTCTGTTCTAATCTTAAACATGGTACCGGTAATCTTTAGAACCTTGATGATGTGTAGACTAATTTCACTGCTAAGATAAAACAAACGGCGGTTCCGCGTTAAGCACTAGTAATTTTTCTACAGGGGAACACTGTATTTGGTAATTGAACAGGTTGGGTTCGATTGACGATTAAAATATGTTATTTCCTACCTCTGACATGTACAAGCCTGAGTGCTGCTGCAAAGTGCTTCTCTGCTGAGTCCAGGTCTCCCCTCTGTACAGCCTCCTCACCTTTCTGCAGGTGTTGGTCGTACTGCCTGGAGAGGATTTACAAGCAATTTTGACGTAGGTCCTTGTGAATAAGTGTTTATAGATTTATTTTTATAGGTAATTGAGCTAACGTTGTTCGTGTAGGAGAAAATAAATGATTCATTCTTCAGTTCAAATGCTATAGTCTTAATTGGTTTTATTTAACTCAAGAGAAAGGAAAAGACAGCACGAATCGCTTAGCCGTACAACAGATTGATTGACGTCACTCACCTTGAATTCTCTGCAGCAGTGAGGTCCTGACTTTGAAGTGTACTCGATGATTTGACGTTTGCAGCGTGAGGACCAGTTGACAACACACTGCTTGTCTTCTTCTTGTTCTTTAGGATCATCTACAAATAAGAATCTCATTTGACCCATGTTAAGAAAAGAACAAAAATTCTTGATTTAAACGCACTTGATAGTAAACTGTACTACATTGTTTGAGTAACGAAGAATCCCCTTCCGTTGTCACTGAAACTGTTAAAGTTAGTTAAGAGCCTTCCCACATCAAGTGGCGCATAGGGCGGCGCCCATCTACTTTTTCAATAGCCCTGGGTCACACAGCACAATATCCACCGTGGCTAGTCTACTGGTAGTGATGTGAGTGTTTAACTCCCATACCTTTCCCAATTGCTGAGTGCTTAGCAGAGAAAGCATTACCATTTTTAAAGTCTTTGGTATGACTCGGCTGGGGATCGAACTCACGACCTACCGAATGCAAGGCAGGCGAGTACTTGGATATTGCATCGGTAAACGCAGCCTGTGCACCCGCAAAATTAAGAATGTGTGCAACATGATACCGCCTCACCGTAAGTGAAGACTATAAGGCACTCAGTAAACACAAGGCGGTTGAATTACCTTGGCAAACACGACATCTTTTATGTCAAAGGGTTGCTGCAAACCTGTGTCCCGTTGGTACACATGTACAGTGGGTAATATGAAAAAGGAAGTGGGCAAACTTATACTACTGTAGTATACTATACTGGATGGCCACCCTCTGAGGGGGTGGGCGTTTAATACTGGGTTTTGCAGAATCGTTATTAATGCGCGCTTTTTGCCGGCTATCGTACAACTCACCAACGGACCAAATAGCAGGACAAACCCGCCTACCAAACCCAGTATTAAAACGTCCACGTAGGTCTGCACCGTGAGGAGGCTAGGGGACTTTAAAGTCATAACATAGGAGATATGCTTGGTTGTATTTAAGTGTGTAGATCAACTTTAGGCTTGAGTTTTATTCACATCTGTGAAGAACGTTAATAAGGATACCCAAACACAGAAAATGTGTGTAACGGCGTGTATTAAGAAGGTGAAGACTTACCCGTCTCCTTACTTCTTGTATGTTCTTCCTAACTTTTGCTGCGTACAGTAAGCGATGTGTGAGGACGGTTTTCCCATGTGGATCGTCACATCGCTCCAGGGCTGTGCTGTACAGGGCTGTAGCCTTGGTCAAGTGCCTGGGCTCCTTTAAGTCTCTTCCTCTCTTAAGGTTCACGTCTCCGAGACTTTTTATAGACTCTACTTCGACCAGATTCTTCTCCTCCGCTATTCCGTCTACAAGAACCTTCGTGTAGCCACTTAAGATTGAGTCCATATGGCCACCGTTAGCCCTTTTCGTATCCAAATCTTGAAAGATTTCTGAAGTCCTTAAAACAGAGGTAACGCTTGTTTCGGCGTCCGAGGCAGCTATGGGAATTTGTTTCCTGAGTCTCTCGGCGAGTTTGATCCTATGTTGGAGTGACTCACCTTCCCCCGGGTCCTCACACCGGAGCAGCGCGGCCCTGTACAGGTTCAGGCCTCGCGCCAAGTTCCGCGGAGCTTCGGTCTTGTGGAGTCTTCCTTTCTCCACGTTCAAGTCTCCCAGGCTCTTCAGTACTTCCACTTCCTGCAGTCTGTCCATGTCAGACATGGCGGCCAGAAGGGCGCGGCCGTACCCCGTCTCGGCCAGGACGTACCTGTTAGCCGTCACAAACCTCCGGCATTGCACGTCTACAGGGCGAAGGGTCCCCGCAACACGCAGTATGTTCGACATTGTGATCAGTCTGGTAATGATATCCCCATAACAGATCACTAACAGGGTCTAGAAACGACTTTGAGTCGCCACGTAAATGCGGAAGTGTGGGCAGGGGGAATACCAGGTGCGGTTGTGACGTCATCTAGTAGTCAGGGATGTCTTCACTGTTGAACTTTGAACTCCCACCGTTACAGAGCTGCCTGTACTCGTCGCTATACATTATACATGCTATAGGACGGCGTCTTGAAATTGCAGTTAGTCTTTTACAGTGTTGGTACGTTTTTGTGGTGTATAAAGTTAAATATTCTGAGGTGTACTGTCTGTCGGTTGTTTGTACACTTTGCAAGTGTAAAGGAACGGTGAAAACAACCGGTACCGTTACATTTTTATTTCAGTATGTTTTCAATCAATCAATGGTTTATTGGCGACTCAAATCAACCATACAGTGGCAGCCCTTAAGCTGAATTACAGTATGGCATTACAACAAGAGAATTTTTACACGTAGTTATACCATTAATACGCAATCAATACAAGTTAAAAAGCCTTACATTGGGCCTGCACATATACACATATTAAAACCATTTAGTTAATTTGTTAAAACATATAAATACAACTATCTAGCAGGTAATCATGGTAGATGGTTAACACCCGTGCGTGTCATGTCTCATTAAGTAGATCAACCATGAAAGGCAGTGTGGTCTTGCGATACCTCTCAGTTCTACATTTGAATTGTGTTACATTATGTTTTGATCTAAGGTTCCTGCCATGCAGACTTACACGGTTGGGGGGTAGCCATGTCGAAAAAGTTGTAGAATTCAGTAGTGAAGTAGCAAACTTATAACATAGCTCATGTCGTATCTTGCTAAGTGATACGAGGGACAGTTGGTTCAATGCTGTACTGTAGCTGACAAAGTTTTGAACAAGAATTATGCGACAAGTTCTCTTTTGTACACTTTCTATCATCCTAGATTGGGCACGAGTGATACCAGGGTGCCAGACAGGGCATGCATATTCTAATATTGGCCGTATGAAGCAACAGAAGCCTAGTGTTAGATCTGTACTGTCCAAACCATGTCTCGTAAGCACTTTTAACATGATAATACGTACCCATGGTACCAAGCACTAACGTGAACTGTACCCAATATACATGTAAACATTCGTATAATATGTAAACTGTAGTCAAAACAGAACACTTACATGTTGGAAACGGTATGGTGCATCAGTATCGCATATGTTAATTTCCGTTAAAGAAAAGCGTTGACTTATAATCAATTGCAGGAAGAAAACTAGCATAAAAAATCTGATACGTAAGCATACCTAATAAGTTAAAACTTGATCAAGGACTTACAAATAATTCTCATTGATTATGGAAATAAGATCCTTGTTTGCATCAATTATATCTGTTGATCATATTCTCAACCTAATAAGATGATATCTCAAAAATTAGGTGCTTAATAGGTGCTTACTTACATAATTTATATCTGCCGATGTGCCTTTTGCTCTCAATCACATATGTCCCGAGTTTCAATAGTCCTATCCTGGAACGCAGCAGATTTATAGCATGGTGAAAGTAATTATATGTGATATTTGTGTACAATATCAATAACTTTATGTAGTGGTTAAGCAAACCTGGTGTTAAAACGACGCAATTCAGACATTGTTCCCAATTTGAAAGATGAAAGAATTAAACACCGCTAAAAATTTCACACAATCTTGTGGACAATTTTCTTCGTGGAATAAGATTTTTCTTAGTTGTTCCCCCTTTGCAATATGATTTAAAAGCAGTTTTTTTAATGATTAATATATTACATAAAGGATTATATTTGATATTAGCAGTGTTATTTCAACCAAAAGATAAATAGCATTTCATATGTAAAAATTACTTTTTTCGTGTTTTGCGACAAAAACAAGCAGGCATTTCGATTTGTATAATCCGTCTAGACGTCTACGTATTTTGTAAATGTAAAATTTCTTTTGGCCTCGAGCTACTATGAAATAACATGTTTATATTCATGACGCTTGTATCGGATAAAAAAGGCGACGTACACATTTCTAAGCGCTTAGATTTCGTCAGTGTAACACCGTGCTTCTTTTCTGCTCAGGGACCTGACAAGCGGCGTCATGTTTGGATGGCAGCAACAGTCCCTGGCCGGGGACACAGGAGGTACGTAGGGTGTTTCAGTATAAACGTGGAAAATTTGTCGCCTATTTCTAGTTCAGATAGAAGATTCGCATAATCATCAACTTTAAACGAGATGTTTTCATTTGCGCCTTTGATTGGAAAACCTTCCATTGTCTTAACTTAAACTTAGTAGAATGATATAAAATTCAATTCAAATTAAATTTGATTTGATTTGATTTAAAAACTCACTTATTTCTGACAAGCAAGCTCCTGAAGCTATTTCCAGCCGAATTCATGAATGTGTTCATATTCCGTGACCATATCTCTTATCGCGTAAATAGATAAAAGCAACAACAACAACATAAGACAATAAAAACTTAGACTATGATAATTATCTCCATTTAAAGATTTTTCATGATTCTCTGGAAGGAAGTATCAATGCTTTTACGTTACAACAGAGGCGTCACTCCCCCGATTGTTTTCTAGATGACGCTTTTCAACTCACCAAGTATTCTTATGGTGCGTTTTAAGAATCGAATGATTTGATGCCAATCATGAGATGTTAAACATTTCACATCATACTAGTGGCAGTGGCGTAAGGATGTAAGCACATATCTTGTATTTTCCACAGGCACCCCACACATGCATCAGTCTAAGACTAATTGGAGGTCAGTTGCGGACGCCATCGCGAATACATCCAACCCTATGTACGCCTCTTTTCTAGGTAAAACGTTTCCTTCCTCATTTTTTAGGGAGGGGGTGGTCTAGTGTTAAGCAATTTCGGTACCAGACCAAGGTCAATATTGTACAGTCAATATGTGGCGAATTTTTACATTATATTTCTATTGCACATCCATTGTACAAGCAAGGTACAACACGTTGCAACTTCTACTACTTTTAATCCTTATACCTTGGCAGACTGAGTAATTCGTACACAACTAAAACTAGTATTTAACTGTGCCTGTGCATGATATTTCAGCCAAATGACCTGAAATTTGGTACAAAGTTAGGCTGGAAAAATGTGCTTAGATATTTAGATATATTTTGGGCGCCTCCCGCCTAAGGTATGAAATCTCAATGATAGACCTACGGATTGTTTAGAAATTGTCGATGTTGTACATGCGAGTGTAACTTACAAATGGCGATTGTTGCACAGGGGTACCTATCAAACATTCCATGTTTTTGCAATGGGGAGATTTGGAACGGTCCAATTTACAGGGAGGGGGGATTTTCACAGAATCGATTTCCAAAAGAAGTGAAGCATTTGTAATGATGTACTGATGTTTTGTTTTGTAAACCTGATAATGATATAGTATACACATGTTTGTGTATTTGCATTTTGCTAAGATGGTGTTTGTTTACTTCACAATATACACATGTCTGTAATTCGGATGTAGTATTTGTAAGTCATCTAATGTTTTAAAATTTGCATCTGTGAATGTTCTAACGTTATCCGCATTTGCCGTGCCAGCTGGACCCATCGTTCCGCCAGGTCTACCCGGGAGCCTTGTCGGACCAACTGGAAGACCATCAACGGGCAGCGTTCACGCAGGTAAGAGTCTGATTTTTTTTTCTAACGGTGTACAGAGTTGTGACCTTAAAATGGTACACGTTTGCTTTTATTCATTACCTTCGTCAATAAGGTTATGGTTTGATAGCGTTTGCCTGTATGTGATATCTCAAAAAGCTTTGGAAGGATTGTCACGAAGAAGAAAATTAGATTAGGTTTTGGACCTTCCGGTTTCTTTATACTGCATGAGAACTTCCAGTTTTGGTATTTTGTGGATTTGATGGGTCATATTTTTTTAATATCAGATAGCTCTTGGTGACGTCAAGAGGTGGTGAAGGTTTAGGCCCCCTATGATCTTTTTTGGAACTGCAGGGACCCATTTTGTGCAATGTTGACGTAGCTTTTAACTCTTGTTCCTATAACCAGGATGACTGTGTAAAGCCTCACATGTTTCTGCACGTGTGTTCAATGCTTATGTAAAATATTTGTAGTGACTAAGATGCCGGATATGTTCCATGCCGGAAATCAGTACATCCATATGCAAATTCACGGGGCAGGAAATTCCTAAACAGAAACCTAGGGAAGACGCCACTACAGAGAGGCCCTAGGGAATAAATCACAACACAGAAAATGGGGACGGTACCCATGAAAAAAAGGTCCTAAGAAGCACATCCTAGCCAAAAACAGCCAGTGCAGTGGGAATTGCCCTTGGCATTGTTACATTGTGTGCTGTGATATAGTACGTATACAATGTTTTATATACACATTATATACATTCATATACACATTAATTACTTTATTCGTGTCGTTATGTTACAAATTGGAAATAAATGTATTACAAAGTTACGCATACAAAAATGTTTGGATAATTTCAGATCATGTCATTTTTGTATATTAAAATAAATTCTGGTATAGGAAACAACAGAGATCTCCATATATATATATAATAATTAATGTTTGGTATTTTGATTAGGAAATTATATTCATCCAACTTGGGCGTTTCAAATAAAAAAAGTTGTTCCTTCTGCAATGTCATTATATTTCAGTCCATACCAATGACCCACACATTCAATTTTATGTGCCTAAGACCTTCAAAATGTTAGTTTTAATGTTCTTTTGATCGCATATCGTACTTCTGTTATGTGTCTTATTCTTTGTAATGCCTTCAGGGATACGCAAGAGAGATATCAAAACTTCTTTAATCGTTGTTCTTACAGGTACATCCCTCGATGAGAACGCAAACAAGAAAAGACGTTGGCGTCTCTTCAAGAAGATGTTGAAGATCCACGGCGTCATTCTTGTTTTGTTCATATCAATATCATTGTCATATTTTGCAGGTCAGCTTCTTTATTGATTTACTAATTTATTTTCGATTACTGTATTTCATGGTGATACTGAAAATGCAGCAAACTTACATTCCTCTCTCTCTCTCTCTCTCTCTCTCTATTTTTAACGCAGTCAAAGTCAGCTCTCTTTCGTCGGAGGTGACAGAACTTCCTTCAGAGATAGCCAAACTTTCTCTGGAGATGGAAAACCGCTTCAAGACGATGGAGTTGCGACTAAAAGACCTGGAACGTGAGTTAACACAAATTATTTCTGCATTCATTTAAATTACAACAACACTATACACATAATACTATGCCTAATATATTATTTACAAGACTCAGTGTGAAATTACGCAATAAATACAATTTGAAACAATACAAACGGAAATAATTTTTGTTATTTTCATACAGACCAACCGCTGAGAATTGTTCTAGTATTCCTCACATTTCATGCTATGGATTATTACTAATACCAGTTTTCTTATTAGATCAATCAATGTCAAATTAACTGTAAAAGTGAATACAAAGTTTGAAGTTTGCGTTTGAAACTGGAGATTTTGTTTTCCTCAAGGAATGACTGGATATCCAGGAGAGAAGAAGCCTATGGGGCCTGCTGGTCCTGTTGGACCGCCCGGGCCGCCTGGGGAAAGGGGACCCATCGGGCCCGCTGGTCCTGGATCTGTTGGACCACCTGGGCCTCCTGGACCACCAGGGGAAAGGGGGGCCAGGGGGCCTGCTGGTCCTGGACTTATGCCACCATGGGAAGAGGAGGGAGGCATAGGTGACCCACCTATGCCACCATGGGAAGAGGTGCTCTTCGGGCCTGCTGGTCCTGGAACTTCCAAGGCTAATTAAAAGAGAGACACCATTGTCTTATTGATGTGTTATTTAGTACCGGCGACACCAGTCTGTTTGATGTGTCATTTAGTGCCAGGGACAGCAGCCTTGTTGGTGTGTCATTTAGTACCGGCGACATCAGTCCTGTTGTTATTTAGTACCAGGGACAGGAACACCTGTCTTGTTGATGTGTTATTTAGTACCACGGATAGGGACAGCAGTCTTGCTGATGTGTTATTTAGTACCAGGGACAGGAACACCTGTCTTGTTGATGTGTTATTTAGTACCACGGGCATGGGCATCTGTCTTGCTGATGTATTATTCAGTACCACGGATAGGGACAGCAGTCTTCTTGATGTGTTATTTAGTACCAGGGACACCAGTCTTGCTGATGTGTTATTTAGTACCAGGGACAGGGACACCAGTCTTGTTGATGTGTTATTTAGTACCGGGTACAACAGTCTTGGTGTGTTATTTAGAATCAGGGACAGCAGTCTTGTTGATGTGTTAGGTACCGGGGACAGCAGTCGTGTTGGTTTTTTTTTATTTAGTACCAGGGACAACAGTCTTGTTGGTGTGTCATTTAGTGCTAGTGTCAGGCACAGCAGTCTTGTTGATGTGTTATTTGGTACCAGTGACAGCACTTTTATTGTTGTGATATTTAGTACCAGAGACAGTGTGGAAAACAATCAACTAAGTACTGACGACAATAATATGAATTGCAACTTTACCTTTGCTCAGGGAAGTTTTGCTGACTCTTTCTATGAGCCAGGGACAGTAGTTTCGATAAAGAGTCGATACATAGTTATTTATATAACATTGTTATTGCAATACAATATTACGAACTGTAAGTACATGTATTAGATCAGAGATTGGTTGTTTTCACCTTGTCATAGATGTTTCTGTAAGTCCTTGAACATCTTAAGAATAAAGATTCTGTAGTTGATTATCATACAGAACAATTTATAGCATTATTCTAATCCCCTTCCCCGGAGGTAAAACTTACGAGTGAAAAACAAAGTGGCTTCGTACAAAATGACATGTACATGAGACAGATTATACGCCACAAAACATAACAGTTTGAACTGCAAACAACAGGCTTATCCAGATTCCAGGCTTTGCTGTGCTCGCAGTGTTCAAGTCCCCGTTACACAGGTCCTCCTGACAGCAGTACGTGCAGGTCTCGGCAGGTGGCGCCTGCAGACAGGTCTCCTCACACTCCTCCTCACAGGACCGTTTCCACACATGAGCGCCAACGGCTCCGGTACGGCGAGTCTGTGAAGGGCAACATTTTCATCTTGAAATTTGCATCTGCTTCTATAGAGATAAGTACCATGGCTTGTAAAATTCTCTTGATTAGGTCGGATTATATACATGTATATCAAATCATTGAAAATATGATTACAAGTTTGAACTACATTATCTGATAATTATTTTTCGTATTGCAGTACGAGTCGTATAACTATTATAGAAGTAATATTTCTTTTAAATATATACGGAGTGTTAACTTCAGCAAACATCATATTAGGCCGCATTGAGTTTGATATGAGACCCTCACGCATAGATCAACGCCAGTTTTGGAAAAAGGGAAAGTTAGGCCAGTTTGTCTTCTGAAACAGGACAACATGTTGAATTTACCTCCCGTTAGAACAATTATTCAAACATTTGAAGATTGCTACATCGAATATTTACATTATCTCAAAGCATATATTTCTCTGGGACAAGGCACTATCCAACCGACCAGGCATCCGCTTATGGTGACCCCTACAACGAATCGTGAAGGAAAATTAGTAGTATTTGACGGACATGTAACCACTTTCTCATTGGTCGCCTGAGCCGCTTATTGCCACGCTCTCATTGGTTGAACTGCTAATTGTGTTGGACAACAAGGATCGTGACCGATACCAGGGCTATGCCATAATGGGTTAGTGCAGGTGTATGCTAAGACATACCATACAGTGTCCTGAGCAGCCTGTGGTCTGTACTGACGAGTTGACGGTACGTTCACAGCCCGCAGCGGACTCTGCCACTTCACCGTCGCACACGTAACACTGGAAGTCCCCGGCCGTGCTCCCCGTAGCGGCGGTGCTGTTCGCGTCGCCTGACGAGGCTGGTTCCGTCGTGTTTTGGGCCAGTGTGACAGTGGCCAGCACAGCTAGAACGCAATAAAAGTTAGCAGATCTGAAAAACTGATTCCGTGAAACCTGTAATGTGTAAGGTTTTTGTCAAAACGCTAAAAAAGCTCATTGAATCGACTGTATTTAATGTAAGACTGATACTTTATATCATACAATACAATCATACATATACCTACGTTGTGACGCTTTTATTTGAAGATCTTTGAACGATATCTGAATAGTCCGCTTGATATGAAAGCTGTTGGGTAGCAAAATAATTTGATGTACTCTAAGCTAAAGCTATCAAGAGTCTTTTCTGGCTACCAATTTTTACAAAGAATTGAATATAACGCTGAGGACGGTTAGCCCGGAGTCCAGCCTTTTAGCTTTAGTAGTTCTACCCCCAAGATCCGCTACCCCGCTAACAAGCAGAATAACGCTAGCAAGGCTGGACTCCAGGCTAGCAAAGCTGACTTTCCGGACCGTTTCGCAGACACGCGAGCACCCACAGTAGTGTGTACTCTCTAGCAGGTGGGGCCTCTTCAGGAAAACGTAACGCTTTCTCAAGTGTTGCCTCTTACATAGTAAAGGCGGTAAATACGTGCATGTGTGCAAAGCTTTCCAGCTAGGGTTCAACGGCTTTGTAAGTATATTGTGGCCGCGAAAACATTGGCTCAGCAATCAGAGGGATTTTCAACACTCGTAGTGCAAAATGCTTTTTCGTGGTTACAATTTCAGTCAAACAAAACCTAAAAGTGCAACATTTTTTCTCATCTATACTGCTCAGAAAACAGAACTACCCACTGCAGATAAGCATGAAAATCAAAGTACATGAATTTACTAAACGGTGCATGCGATTTGAAACTTCCTGCGCATGCGCACTTGCCTCTTGTAGGAGCGTCCACACCGGGATACATTTGTATTTATATATGGAGTAATCTAATGCTATTGATGGCACGATGATATTACAGTAATAACGCATGACCAAGTGCCTTGTTCTCGCTCTATTTCTAACTCTAGCACTATCCACAGACTAAGAGAGGCGACAGTGCAGAAAAGGATCCGTTCAAAGTACGAAATGGTGTCAAAGCAAACAACCATCGATCAAGCAATTTCCAGACATGTATATCTATGTGTACTTGTGCTGCTTTGTTTGTCAAGAGGTAATTCATTCGTCTCAAACAATAACCAAACAGCAGTTCCACTGCACATTAGATTGTTCAAGGACTTTTGATATTCCACAGACCTTAGAGAAAGTGACTCCGGATGGAGTACTAAGCCACTCAACTCACGATGTTGAGTGTTTTTGGATTAGTCATCAACCGAACATTGACGTTCATACTTTAAACTCTCATGTACTTCATAAAGATTTAAATCAATACCAAAAACTACGCCACGGGAAGTCCTTGAATATTTGCGTCACAGTGTAACGATTATGGGGAGGTACGTATCGGCAAAAGGGTTTCTTAGTAGTCATTTTTGAGGCAGAAAAAAAGAGGACATCATTATAATGAAAGACTTAAAGTTATGACAAGCTTTGCATAAGATCTAACTCTCCTGAACGTTTAGTAGTCATTTCTGAAAAGGAAACAAACTTTCACAAAAGACTACGTCTACAATATCATTCGACTTGCAGAAGATCCATCCTTCCCGAGAGTTATGTTAAGGTTTTGGTTGAAATTTCAGGCAAGCTAAGAGAAAAGCAGAACTTGATTGTCCGTGGATTAATTTTTTGCAACGCTGTTCTTAAAGTAAGGAGACACTTATTTCATTAAGTGTGTTCTAATAAATTGTGGTCGCAAAATTACACCTGCAGTGATTGCAGGAATTTTACTAAACGCCAGCAATATACACTGAATGTATGTCTTGATACGTTTTTCCTGCTTTTAAAAGAACCTCCTATCTCTCCTAAGGCATTTCTATGGAATCATTGCATTCTAAACATTGTAGTGAAAAACGGGGCTTCAAATTGTTTCGGCCTACTATATTTCACAACCGCACTACAACATATATGTCCGTTTTCGATCAAACAAACAAAATCAGAGATTGAAGAATTTCAACATACCGACACTGAGGAATCCAACCAGCCAAGATGCAATCGCCATTTTCCCAAGATGAATCGACAGATTATACGATCATCAAACTCTTTAAAATAACGTATTCGTGGTTACGATGTAGGAAAGAGGTTGAAATTAGCTGACAACCTCTCAGATAATGACCTTCGCGTTCCGTAGATAACAGCATGCGGTATAGGCAAAAGACTTTTTGGGCAGATGTATACGTACAGGACTACTCGTCGCCAACCTACAACCACAACTGGTACCTCTTTCCACACAACACAACACAACACTTGAGCGACTTCTCTCCCTAATTAGCAGGACACTCGAGAAACGGCGGGTGGATTTTCCACATGAGTCACTCCTCGGCTGAATCGATCTCAATGTTTAATCGTCTGTGCAGCTAATTCCTACCGAGTACTTGTTTTTCTCTGTACGCCTAAGCTTTTCTTATCCAAATTTCTACCGCCTAGTTACCAAATTGTTGCTGATAGACAGAATGGTACTATAATATCACGGCTCACTGGGAAGAAAAGTTATACAAAATATGAAACCTGAGATTCCAAACACAACACGCGAAGGAAGGATTGATCAACTTTACAATGCCAGGAGCTTATCAATAAAAGTTTGTTGCTCACAAAGTTCGAGTCAAAGATGCTGTAGTCTGCGCGCCAAGGGAAGCAATAAAGCATGGTTATACCATGGTTATATAAATGCGCGGTTATTCCAGTACAGATTGAGATAGTCCAAATGTAAGTTTGACTATGGACAATGACATGTGCGCCCTGGGGCAACAGCACAAATCTAAATGCAGTCTTTTGTCAATGAGGTTTCTTTTATCATGTGATGATGGGGCATGTCACTTAAATGAGGATAGACATCAGCTTCACATATGGAAGACCGCCGCCCGACATATCGTCAAGCGCCCCCTGTACTCTCCGCGCGCGGTTACGATTTTGGTTCCCACGGTAACTACGTACTCTGTACTGTGTGTATACGTACCCGGAAGTGACTTTACAACAACACAGAGTGTGCCATAGGAGGCAGCCATGATGGTTTAAGTCAAGCGTGATTCAAGGTTCCCCTTAATCATCCAGTGTCCAAAATGTTGAGGGTCTGCGAGAAGCTTCGCGGGGTCGACGCCAAGGCCAAGGGACTCGGACTGGCGCAAACGGAGACAGACTACCTCCGCTCCCTGCTGGACGCCATGGCGGACATGGACAGGCCTGTGGAAGTGGAGGTGCTGAAAAGTCTGGGCGACGTGAACTTAGAGAAGGGACAGCTCAACAAGGACCCACTGGGGTTCCACAAGGCCATGCTGTTGTACAGGACAGCACTGCTCCGATGTAAGGGCGAATATACGGTGGACAGTCTAGAAAATCGTTACAGGTACGCAGAGAAACTACAAGTAGGAAGGGGAGGAACAATTCCTGACAATTATGAGCCCCGTACCAAAGACGAGAAAATGTGCTCCCCTGCCAAGGTAGCTGAGAAGTTTCTACGCCTGGATCGAAGGTTAGCTAAAATTAACTGTGACAAAGACTCTGTGTTGATTGAATACACCAAGTTAATGATAGAAGGTGTCATAAACGAGGACAATTTGTTAGAGACGGAAGCCATTAAGAGTCTCGGTGACGTGTACCTGAAAAGAGGAAGAGAAACTAGACACCCGCCATGTTTGACGAAGGCTACTGCTCTGTACAACACTGCACTGGCACGGTGTGATGATGATGAGGGGGTCCAGGGGAAAGTGACACTCATTCACCGCTTACTGTACACGGCAAGAATCAGACAAGCCATGAAACCAGCGAGAAATAAGGTAAAGTTAATATTTTTCACGTACATGTAGATATATGCCATTTTAACACTGCGATGGTAATTAATCGATGTCAATATAACGGTAATAACTAATATGAAACGGTCATGTGTGCCAAACATTTCTCAGGTGTTACATTACATTACATGTTTTCCTTTGCAGGAGGAAAATACGTACATAATATAGTTTTCTTGCTTGGTTTGAAACTCCTTCTTCAAACAATGTAGCACCCCTGTGGTGTTGGATTACAATTTGTAGCAAGTTGGAGGGGCGTGGTCAGCATAGATGTGTTTGAGTATCAAAGAATAATCAGAGCAGTAGTTCGGCTTGACATTTAGTATTTGCTTTGCAAATGCAAAAATTTCTAGTTTTTCCTTTTGGTGCCTTGGGTCATATTTGGTTAATGATAAAATTCTCTAACACAGTAAAATCCATGTTCATGTATATGTAATTTGTAATGGCTCATTAAGCTGTATAGAGAGCTGGTGGGTAACATTTATTAACATTCAATTGAAATTTGTGTAACTTCTTACCAACTAAGGTACATAATTGCAGCGTGCTAAAATCACATTCTTTATTCTGATTTGTATTTAATAAAGGGTCCAAATATCAGATGGAGACAAGGACAGCAAAAGGATCACCTGTCAAGGGATTTCCCAGTTATGTCATCAAACACTGACGTCATCGGTGATGCAAAGGGTCACAAGATCATGTAAGCACAGTTAGGGTAATTTTGTTTTAAAGTGTTGGCGGCCCAGCTCAGCATAATGATGATTCATGAATCATCATATTTATGTTTCTTTTCTTTACTTGTAAATATTAATTGTACATTGCCATGTCATATAGCCTACAAAAACTTACAGGGTCTAGAGATCTAATATTTCATTCTTAAAAGTACCTAAATAGACCAAGTAGACCAGCAACATTTTCATCTTAACAACACAGCAACAAACTACTAATATACATATTACACAGGCTTTGTTTGTTTTTATGAATAACCCATTTGATGGATGGATGGATGGATGGATGGATGGATGGATGGATGGATGGATGGATGGATGGATGGATGGATGGATGGATGGATGGATGGATGGATGGATGGATGGATGGATGGATGGATCCTGTAGTTGGACATATTGTTGGGAATTAAATGTCGAGTTCCTTTAGATGACTATATATATATATATATATATATATACAAACATCTTGTCATTTTCTAGGTCACCAAGTGAGTACATCTCAAGTCTGACACCCAAACACGCTCCAGATTACAGGTTTGTATACTAGTATTTTAGATTTTAAAAATTTGGTCTGAATATGACCATGAGAATAGTTAAACAATTCAGTCATCATTTTCTGTCATTTCCTGTATCTTGTAAAGGGACAGGGAAATACATTGTTTTGCTCACTCTTCTTCTTTATCGTTTCCATCTTCATCCTCTACCTCCAGTAGTTCCAAAAGGTTCCACACGTTTATCTTAAGGCCACCAGTTCTGTCAGTTAGATGTCCATTTGTTTGGAGAAGAAGAAGAGGAAGAAGAACCAGGCAAAACTGTATGTTTTCCTTCTGCGAAGGTAATCATAAATATTGAACATCTCACACTGCAGGTTATACGAGAAGCACCTGGCTGCAGGGGACCGCAAACTGACAGACGGGCACCTGGATTTAGCTGAACAGGAGTTTGCGGCTGCTCTGAAAGTCATTCACGGTATATTTCCTTAATTAAGTTAATAGAAGAAAGTTAATTGCAAATTCATTGCAAGGACGTAGGACATGATACTAAAATGATTATTATAGTAAACAGTGAAAATGACCATACTGCTAATGCTACTTTTGATATCATGTATAACAGTTGTTGTTGGGTGTGATTTCTTTTCTGTGTGCAGTGGAGTATGAAATGCCTGACGTTTTGTGAGACATATGAATTGGGAGGTGTTAATAGAGATAATAAATGCAGTTTCTTGTAGGTTGGGAAGGTGAATTAAAAGCTAGGAAGTCATTTTTGATGACTTTTAAGCAAGTTATCTCCTTCAGTGCTTAATAATCACTGCTCAAAAATCGGAATATCCGGACGTTTCCGGACCTGTACATGTCCCGTGAAACTTGGCGTGCCCGGGTGTGTCCGGGTGTGTGCAGGAAATGTCGGCCACGGCGTGTGCGGGTCTGTGATACCTCCGGACACGCCCGGACACCTGGTAATTAGTCGTGTGTACGGGAATATACGGGCCTGCACACGTCACACGTCGCAAGTATACATGTAGATCGTTTCGCAAATGCGTAAATTGAGAGGTGCACATGTGTTTTCAAAGCCGGTAAGAAGAACGGGCAAAATGCTGGTTAGAAAACAATATTATTTTCACTCCCGAAATCTACCTAAACATGAGTTCGTTCCATGAACCGAATTACTATCTAAAAGCGTTGTAGGTAACAGGCAACGCAACACAAAGACAATACATCTAGATTGGATGGTAGAGGAAATCAGCGTTAAGTTGGTGAATAGAATAAATGTTGTTTGGGGGCCGATGTCTGCTATAAACTCGCCCTCGCCAGAGTCTGGTTGACTGTTGGGCCACGCCAGGCTTATATAAACTCTGCTAAAGAATCTAGAAGGATATATAAAGCTTGGTATGAACAAGGATCTTATATGAACATGGAGCTTCAACTAGGTTATGATATAACGTCCTTGGTATGAATGGGGTCTAAGTGTATCCCTGTATATATTTGTAACTATAACCCTTGCTATGAACAATGAGTAGATTTCTTTGTGTGGTCCATCGTCTCCCCGCATATATTAACGCCTCATTATACCAGCACCATATTGAATCTACAGTGGGCAAAAACAACAACACAATTACTGATCAGAATTTTACCAAACTAGTCTATTGGGAACCTTCGACCTTGACATATTTCACCTTTGGAAACATGGTCGTTTTCTTTGGCAATGAGAGGGACCGCTCTGGTGTTTTTTTCAAATATCAGCCCACTTTAGTGTAAAAATAATTTTTTGGAAGAGGCAAAAGATGCACGGTTTACTTGTACATTGTTGTCAGATGTGTATTGTGGTGTCATGGTCAGAGACGAGACGGCGCCCATGTCTTATTTACCTTGTTTGTTTGTTTTTATATAAGAGAGGTTTAACTTCCTTGGTTATATTTAATTTTTATACTTTAAGAACATGAAGTTGAAAACATTACACGGGTAAACTGCAAATTATGTGTTGATGATAACATTCCAGACTATTTTATAGCCTATGTTTTTTATTAGTGTGCGTGCAACTTTTACATAATAGACAAGCGGGACATTTCACAACTCTTTGTATATCATTATTCCTGCGGTGACCTGTAAACCAGACCAGCCAATTGCATGCATTTCTCTTTGTTGTGGTTTGAAAAGAGGGCCAATCAACGCTCGGGTCATTATTTTTGAAATCTTTCCGTTACATGCCTGGTTGTGGAGCGTGCATTGTACAACTATCCTGGACACAAGCAAGTCACGCAAGGAACTTAGTGAGAGCATGGAGGTAGAAAAGGGTCCATGGTGAGAGATTGTGTCATATCTCATCATCAACACAGGAATATCGGTATTGCGCCTTTCTACGTAAATTGGAGCAGTTTTCAAGACAAGAACGCCGTGGGACACTGGCAAGACGAACTGGGACAAGACTACTCTCCAAGCTGAGGTTGATTGGGAAGATTGTGAACGTCAGAGTATGCCTCGTTCTTTGGAAAGCCGGTAGCCAGGATCCTGGGAACCAGGCTGCGGGCATAGGCGAGTGATAGTCCGCGTGCAAGAGAGTATTAGACCGGACCAGAGGACCGATGTACACCCCTCTGGACTATACACTGTGTCCCGACTCAAGGCCGTGCTGTGGCACAAGATGTTCGGCCCGTGGGTCACCGCCTCAGCGAGGCTTGTTGCACAGCGCGGAATAAAGAGCTTGGGACGGCTTCTAACGACTGGTGCCCAGACGAGACTAATATCTGCTCCCGTGACTAGCTGCGTCAAGGCAAGACACAGAAGAACGAGACGTACAGTTTGTTTCAGCTGAGCTGAAAGACCGGCCGAAGTACACTGGAAATATTGGAGGCACACAAAACACAAACAAAAAGTCACAAAGCCCAAGCACCATGTACAATTAATAAAGAAAACAAAATTATGCAAACAAGAAGGGGGGATAAACGGCTATGATGCTACTTTACATTACAAAAGGCATATTGGAGGGGGGGGGACGTGTGCGGGTGTGTACGACCCGTACACGAGCTGATAATGAGGAAGATAATTAGGTGAAAATTACCGCTAATTTATGCATATTTCATACACACACTCAGAGGTACATGTCACGTATCCGGGCATGTGCAGAGATTTACGGGTGGCGTGTGCAGGCCTGTACACGGCCCGGACACCTGAGTGGTTCATATCCGGGCCGTGTGCAGGCCTGCACACGCCAAGTGTACGGGTCGCGCACACCTGGAAATGTCCGTATATTTGGAATTTCCGGGCGTGTGTACGGGAGTATACGACCCAGATACGTCGGTTTTCGTCTAGTGAATCATATGATGGGTGTTACATCATATTCTGACTTCTTAGGTTAGAAAGCTTTAATGTTTAGAGTGAACTGGTGGATATATTAATACCACTGTATGTACACTGATGTTGCTATCATATCTGTATCATATATCTGCCTCAAATATGTAGGGCAAATTTTTTTATGTTTCATTTCAATATTCCAAAGTGAAACAAAATCACCCTTTCCTGACGATGTTGTAATACAATTTTATTAGAAAGTATATAGGATGGTAACTTAGTAGGCCATGTTGTAAAATGATTTAAGATTCAGAACTTGCTTCTTCAATTTCTTAAACCATCATATTCAAAGATTTTCTATAAACTGGTCAAAATACTGATCAATAATACATCAATTTGCCTGACAGCTAACTAAACTCATTTTTATGACTACAGATCCTAACAAAACTGACAGATGTAAAGAGGTCACGTGTCTATGCAGACTGGGTGACGTCTATGTCCAGCAAGGCAAAACAACAAAAGAAGGTAGAAATTTCACAAGGGCAGCAGCTCTGTTTAATGCAGCCATGGCCAGAACAACAAGCAATAAACAGAAATTGAAGAACAGACTGCGGGAGATAGAGCAATGGTTTCTCCAATATACAGCTAATGTGGGCAGCAGGTCCATTCCGTCCGTTTGGGCCTCACATCATCAGGAGCGATTAGAGGACATTCGTTCTCGTGCAAGGTCACAACTAGAGGCCATTGATCAGCAATATGATCCGTATCAATATGACATAGATGACCCACGTATGAAACCAGTCGAGGCCAAGCGAGCTGAAGCCATCAAGGCTTTATTTAAGACCATCGCCCAAGATAGACAAAGTTTTATCCGGGATCTTGTTGATGAATGCATTGTTGTACTTGGACCTCCTCCATGTAAGCATGCGTTCATTGGGTTAGGTTCACAAGCAACAGAACTGGTCACACCCTACTCTGACCTGGAGTTTGCCATTCTAATTGAAGACGGGAAGGACCGTGTTGACACACGGCGATATTTCCTCACCCTCACACACTACCTACACATGAAAGTCATCAACCTCGGAGAGACCATCCTCCCAGCCATGGCCATCCCCTCACTTAACGATTTTCAATCAGAAAACCCAGAGAAAGACTGGTTTTTTGACTCGGTCACATGTCATGGATTTGCCTTCGACGGCTTCATGCCATGGGCCAGTAAGACTCCATTTGGAAGAGAGAAGACCAAAAGCAAACCTCCCGTTAGCCTCATCCAGACACCTGCTGAGATGGCAAAGTTTCAGCGGCGAGATATTTCTATGTCAGAAGGATACCACCTGTCAGACATCCTCAGGCGGTTTGTTTTCTTAGCAGGTGAAGAAGCACTGGTGAACCAGTACAGGGAAGAACTTTCAGAAGTCATCACAGAGGATCTCCCCTCCCAGTCCCATCTGTCCGCTAGTCAAATCTTGTATGATGACAGGGCCCATTTTGAAAACCTTGAACCCACTGGGCAACTACTAAATGTTAAGAAAGACATCTATCGTTTTCCAGGCATAGCAATCGATCTTCTAGCACTGTGCTGTCAGATTACACTATCTAGCACGTGGGATGTGATAGATAGACTAAAGGACATGGGAAAGATCGGAGAGGAGAATGCCACACACCTTACAGTACTGACTAGTATCTCGGCAGAGCTCCGACTGAGAACATATATGGCCAATGGAGGACAGAAAGACAGTCTGTCCCCACTCACCCAAATGAAATATCAATCAGAAACACAAGAGGTGCCTGACTCTATCCTGAAGTCAGTATTCTATATTCCAGATACCAAGGTACTTTTCAGATACTACTGCAGGGCTATCCCTTTGAAGAAGTGTATCCCGAGCATTGTCCAAGATGGGTTACATGTCCAGTCAGCAGAGCTTTTCAAAGGGACCATCTATGATGCATCTCATGAATGTTTGGGCCGAATAGCAAAAAATCTGTTCTTATCACAGATGTCCATACGTCATTTGGAAGCAGCATTGAACGATGCTGGAAGTGACTGTATCAAACGTTTGGACATTCTGAGTGAACTGGGGGACTACTGGGCCACTCAGGGCAATCAGGAGAAAGCAATTAGCTACTTTGAACAGTCCATAACGATGGAGAAAATTATTTATGGCAACAACATGGTGCATCCAGACATTGCTGCATCACTTAACAACCTGGGATTGTCTTGGGACAAACTCGGCAATCACAAGAAAGCAATTAGCTACTTTGAACAGTCACTGGCAATGGAGAAGACTATCCATGGAGACAACAAGGCACATCTGTCCATTGCCTTAGTACTTCACAACCTGGGGGTAACATGTTTAAGACTCGGTGATCATAAGAAAGCAATAAGGTACTTTGAAGAGTCACTAACAATGGAGAAAACTATCTATGGAGACAACACCACAAATCCAAGCATCGCTCAGTCACTTAACAACCTGGGATTAACTTGGGGTAAACTTGGTGATCAGAAAAAAGCAATTAGCTACCATGAACAGTCAATAACGATGGAAAAAAGTCTTTATGGACACAACACGGCACATCCACACATTGCTACATCACTTAACAACCTGGGGTCATCTTGGAGTAGGTTCGGTGATCACAAGAAAGCAATTGGCTACTTTGAAAAATCATTAATGATAAAAGAAACTGTCCATGGTGACAACATGGTACATCCAGACATTGCCGGGACACTTAGCAACCTGGCAATATCTTGGAGTACACTTGGTGATCAGAAGAAAGCGATTAGCTACCACGAACAGTCAATAACGATGAAGAAAGCTATCTATGGAGAAAACACAGACCATTCGGACATTGCTGAGTCACTTCTCAGTCTGGGATCGTCTTGGAGTAGACTTGGTGATCACAAGAAAGCAATTGTCCACATGGAACAGTCACTAAGCATGGCAAAAACCATCTATGGACATGACATGCCACATCCACACATTGCTAAGGTACTAAACAGCCTGGGGTCAGCTTGGAGTGAACTCGGCGATCAGAAGAAATCAACTGTCTACTTAGAACAGTCACTAACAATGTCAAAGACTATCTATGGACATAACACACCACATCCGGACATTGCTGACTCACTTCTCAACCTGGGGTCATGTTGGAGTGAACTCGGCGATCAGAAGAAAGCAATTCACTACTACGAACAGTCACTTACGATGGAGAAAGCTATCTATGGACATAACACCGCACATCCAGATATTGCCATGTCACTTCAGGGCCTGGGGTCATCCTGGGGCAGACTTGGCGATCACAAGAAAGCAATTATCTACTTGGAGCAGTCAGTGATGATTATGAAAACTATCCATCGACACGACACAGCAAATCCAGTCATTGCGCAGTCACTTTACAACTTGGGGTCATCTTGGAGTGAACTCGGCGATCAAAGGAAAGCCATTAACTACTACGAACAGTCACTTACGATGATGAAAACTATCCATGGACACAACAGTGTACGTCCAGACATTGCTGCATTACTTCACAACCTGGGATCAAATTGGAGTGAACTTGGTGATCACAAGAAAGCAATGATTTGGAGCAATATTCACGCCGTAATTGTGTCACCATAACCGGCATTCCTGAGCCACCTGGTGAAAAATCAACGGATGACGCTGTCCTGACTGTAGTAAACAACACGCTGGACTGTGATCCACCCATCTCTCTCCAGGACATCGACAGATGTCATCGTCTTGGTAAACCACGTTCCGATGGAAAACCTCGACCAGTCATCGTGAAACTCTGCTCCTATCGATGTAAGGCAAGTCTGATGCGTGCAAAATCCAAGCCCACCAGTAAAGCCAACTTGAGAAAGGACAACATATACATCAATGACAACTTGACAACCGGCAACCTGCAACTATTCAAAGAGGCTCGGCTACTCGTGAAGGACAAACGTCTATCCCAAGCTTGGACCTACGATGGCAAGATCTTTGTTAGGTCTCTCAATGGTGAGAGGAAAATGTTGTGCGTCTTCTCTGACCTTGATCCATTTAAAAAGTTCTGAGTAACTTATTCTATACTTATTTGTACATGTAGCACCGACCACTACTCTTATGAGCATATGTGGATGATACCTACCTTATTTTTGCTACATCCGAATTTTTATTTATTGATGTCTTCTGTTGTTTTTCTGCTCTAGTTATTGCGAGAATTCTTTTCATATGTTTGCTCCAGGTGCGAGAGCATTACTTAGTCATTACTGAATCTCCCCCTATGTGATGTGGAATGTCTCTCCACCAGTCTAGCAAACGTAAAGTATTCATCTGTATGTAATCTCGTTAATTCCCATGACAGACAGATGTTATACGTGGGACTGGCTGAAATCACTCCACTAGTCTTGGAATCCTTATTTAAATAATATGTAAGAGCGATGAATCCATTTGTCCCGTGCCTCGGCGTTATCTTATTATGCAGCACTGGAACTACCTTATTTCTTGGCATTCACCATCTACAATGTCGTACTCATTTTATATGTATCCTTATTGTTGTTATGTGTTTATATGTCAATTTATGTACACAGCAATGGGTATGGCTACCACAATTATTTATGGATATGGGTCAACGGTTATATGTAAATTGCTGAGCAGGTGCGTTAAATTATGCCAATAGACACTGACCAATATAGGGCAGTCATTGGCATGTTTTCTGTCGGCGTATACACTACTTGCAAGTTTAGCGTTAAGATTGCTCTCAACCTAAGTATGAGTTTGTCATATGTCTTAGTTTGTATCTCTTTCATTGTATTATTACTAGCGGGAGACATCCATCCCAATCCGGGGCCTTCGTTCCGCAAAGATGTTAATTTTATGCATATTATGTCAACAGCCTGGTAGCTGGTACGAAATTGGATGAATTGTCCGATCTTGTAGTTAGATTTAAACTTGATGTTGTGGCTATCTCCGAAACGTGGTTGGGGGACTCTGTTGACTCAGCGGCCCTTGCCCTTGAGGGTTTTCAGGCTCCGATTAGAAGAGACAGAAACCGACACGGTGGAGGCGTCCTGATTTATGTATCTGACCAAATTGCATACCGGAGACGACTAGATCTGGAGCCAAAATCTGCTGAGTGTATCTGGCTCGAACTCTTTGCGGGATGTTCCCGTATTATATTTTCTGTTTATTATCGTCCACCCGGCCAGGACTCGAGTACTGCCACTGAATTTATTGACTCATTTACCGACTCGGTCTTTGCAGTTGGGTCATCCAACCATGACGCTCTTATAATTACAGGTGATTTCAATGCCAAGCATAATGCTTGGTGGGCCCTCGATCCTATTACCCCAGTCGGCTTAAAACTTTACCAGGCTTCAACTATGTTAAACCTTACGCAGGTGATTAGCGAGCCGACATGCGATTTGTCACGCTCCCCCTCTCTAATTGATTTACTTTTTACTGATAGGAAATCCCTTGTTAAATGCACCTCTGTTTTTGTCTCCTCTTTCAGGATGCCACCATTGCCCCATTATTACTAGATTTAACTTGTCACTAAAGTACCCACGTCCGTATGTTCGAACTATCTGGGACTACCCCAAAGTTGATCATGAATTATTAGCTACTTTTTCGTCCAACACTGAGTGGAATGACATTTACTATTGTTCTAGCGTTGATGATGCATGTTATAAGCTGGTTGATCTTATCCTCCTAGCTAAAAGTAAGTGTGTTCCCCATAAGAACATTACTGTAAGACCGAGAGACAAACCTTGGATGTCTTCCAGGATTAGACTGTTAATGCGTCGGCGAGACAAGATTCACAGGAGAGCTAAAATGTTGAACAATGCTTCACTATGGTCATTATATCGTAATGTCAGAAATAAAGTAGTACGTGAGATTTCTCTTGCTAAGTCGTCCTATAACAACCGTCTCGTCGACTCACTGACAACTTCTCCTTGTTCCAGTAAGAAATGGTGGCACATTGTTAAATCCTTTTACTGTAGTAAAGTGTGTTCTACTATTCCACCCTTAAAGTCTGGTCATACCTATGCAACCGACTCTAGGGAAAAGGCAATTATGTTTAACAAATATTTCTCTGACCAGTCCACTATAGATGACTCCAAGTCTAGCCTCCCTCGACTAGATTTTCTTACTGATGTCCGCTTCTCAGAATGTTTTACTACACCTGAGGAGATTGAACTTTATGTCTCTTCCTTAGATGTATCAAAGGCATGTGGCTATGACAATATTGATAACCGTTTCCTAAAATTAATATGTCCTTATATATCTGATAAAATCGCATATGTTTTTAATTTATCACTTTGCCATGGTGTCTTTCCCGAAGCCTGGAAACGGGCAAATGTGGTTCCGATTTATAAAAAAGGAGATCATGATGATGTGTCAAACTATCGCCCCGTTTCCTTGCTACCTTGTCTGTCAAAAATCTTAGAGAAAATTGTTTATAAACATTTGTATAATCATCTGATGTCTCAAAACCTTTTGTATACTCTTCAGTCGGGCTTTATCAGAGGAGATTCGACAGTTAACCAGCTTATTTGTATTACCGACAAAATTTTCAACGCTCTTGACTCCAACAGAGAAGTCCGAGCGGTTTATCTTGACTTTTCTAAAGCCTTTGATAAGGTCTGGCATAAAGGATTAATTTTTAAACTTCAAAGAAACGGGGTAGATGGTCCAATTTTAAATTGGCTCTACAGTTATCTTTCTGATAGAGAACAAAGAGTTGTTATTGAGGGTCATTGTTCCGACTGGAAACATGTCAGCGCAGGTGTACCTCAGGGTTCAGTACTTGGGCCCCTTCTGTTTCTTATTTACATAAATGACATGGTGGATGGCTTGGTTACCTGCCCTTACTTATTTGCAGATGATAGCTCCCTTCTGGACATTGTAGACAATCCCAACTCTTCAGCTGATCGACTTAACTCTGATCTTAGGAAGATATCACGCTGGTCTTCGACCTGGCTTATGGAGCTTAATCCGCTAAAGACTGAAGAGATGTGTTTTTCTAGGAAATCCAATTCTCCAGACCATTCCCCCCATTATACTTGATAATTGTGTTATTAAATCTGTTAAAGTTCATAAGCATATAGGAATGATACTTACCTCCACCATGTCTTGGGAAACTCAAATTTCACATATGATTGCTAATGTATCCAAACGAGTGTCCACTCTCAATAAGTTGAAATTTAGATTACCACGCACTGTACTTGATGCTATTTTTAAATCTTTTATTCGACCTCTTCTTGAATATGCTGACATAATATGGCATGGATGCACTGTGTATGATTCTCAACGATTAGAACGAGTCCAATATGAATGTGCACTTACAGTTTCAGGGGCTGTCAGAGGGTCTTCTTACTCCTCACTCCTTGTTGATTTAGGCTGGGAGAGACTCTCTGATCGTCGCCATGTTCACTCACTGATCATGATGTACAAAGTAATCCATGGCCATACCCGTCAGTATCTCAGGGACCTGATCTCTCCCGAAGTTTCTTTTTCGACTTCATATGATCTTCGTAATAAATCTAATTTACGGCTACCGCTTTGTCTTACAACTAGGTATAAAAAGTCTTTCATTCCATATGCTACGCATCACTGGAATGGTCTTGATGTAGCTGTTCGATCTCTGAATCTTTCATTGTATAAGAAGTACTTAGTAAAGTCAGTACGTTCCCCTTTTTACCGACATTTTAGCATTGGCCCCAGGTACACCTGCGCATTACTCACGCGTCTCCGCATCGGGACCTGTAGTCTTAACCACAGTTTATTCTTAAGAAATTTAGCCCCTAGTGCTGCTTGTATCTGCGGGTCTCGTTGTGAGAGTGTCATACATTTTCTTTTACACTGCCCTTTATATAATCAACAAAGAGTTACCCTACTCAGCAATCTCCAGAATGTGGTAGGCTTTGATTTTGATGTTTTCAATATGTCTGAACAATTGTTATGTGATATTTTACTTAGAGGATTACCTGATTTATACTATGATACAAACTGTAATATCTTGCTAACCACTCAAACTTATATTGTTGATACCAAACGGTTTGTACTCGATTGATTTATCATATAGCCTACTAAACATTTCCTTGTACTATTTAACGACCCATCCCAACCATTTGCTGTTCTCTGTTTTTTGTTATGTATTGTAATTGTATTCTATGTTTGGTGGTGAGGCTAGAATTAGCAACAGCTAGAGTACCTCACCACCTTGTCTTGTATTGTCCTTGTTGAATTTGCAAATAAAAAAAATAAAAAAAAGAAAGCAATAGTCTACTATGAACAGTCAGTAACGATGACGAAAGCTATCTATGGACACAACACGGCGAGGTTGGACATTGTCATGTCACTTCACAACCTGGGGTTTGCTTGGAGTGAACTTGGCGATCACAAGAAAGCAATTCACTACTACGAACAGTCACTGGCAATGGAGAAAACTATCTATGGACATAACACCGCACATCCAGACATCGCCGCATCACTCGACAACCTGGGATCATGTTGGAGTAAAGTCGGTGATCAGAGGAAAGCAAATATCTACTTCAAACAGTCACTAATGATGATGAAAAAATTATCTATTTACTGAAGACAACAACGCACATCCACACATTGCTTAGTCACTTGACAACCAGGGATTGTTTTGGAGTGATTAGACGAAAGCAATAGCTACTTTGAACAGTCACTAATGATGATAAGGACCATCTGTGGGGAAAAAGTGTCACATCATGCATCAGAGGATAGCTAGTTAATCTAAATGTTGATGATAGTTGGCTAAGAAGGGACTGTCTTAATAAGAGATGGTAATTAATCATGCATGTGATCTGGGAAGAAGCTAAAAAAAGAGAAAAGAGTAGGTAGATGTATACATAGATGTACAAATGTAAAAGCAATTGAATAAATGTTTCAGTTGTAAGAATGTATACCTTTCATAGTACAATATCATACACATGCATGTTTTGTTTTTTGTTTGAAATTGAGGTTGACAGTTTGAGTGTGGACAATATAATATACTCTGGGGAAATTTCTTGGGAACAGCGTAAAATTTAATATGTATGATTTGTAATACCACTGTTGCAAATGGCATTCCAAAAACTTGAAAAACTTTTACAAACTTTGGTTTTTGATGTTACAGCACTCATGAAAAATGATAAAAACAACAAATCAGAGATTCCATGCCTCTAGGAAGTATACAACATTGATGATGTTCACAACAACTGCTGACAATTTCAGACATCACATGAACAGCAATGTTACAGCAACACTACATTATTTACATACACTTAAAAGATGAGTGGCATCAATTATAATACTGTAATTGAATGATGTCACCCATCTTTTAAGTGTATACGCAATTAGGACTCCAGTAATTAATCATATTCCAAGAATTAAACAAATCCGTCAGACCCTCCATAATTTACAGCTGCCGGCACAATACCTTACCATGAAATGATAACTCCTTTCCCGGAGGAAACTTTTCTTTACATTCATAATCAGCCACACAAAAAAAAATGATCGCAACTACCCTTTTCAAGCGTATTTGGAAAGAACACTCAGTGTGCTATAAAACGATGGCAGCTCTGAATTTCAAAGTTTATTGGCTCCATATCGTGGCATAGGTTTAAGGATCATGATTGTGTACCCCATAAGAGCCTATCGTGTAGCTGTTCTGGTGTCCGCTGTGAGATGATTGCACAATTGCAAAAATTTAAAAAGAGTCTCAAGTTGCCAAATTTCGGCAAAATGGAGAAATCGTGAAAGTGTCGTAAAGGGTTTCTTGTGGTTATTCTATTTTATTAGCATATTAAATTTTATTCTATACCCCTTTTATGTACTATATTGCACGACAATCGTGCAGGGTACACTGTATGGAAACAACAAAGTTCTTATTATTTTATTCAACAATAGAACGCAACAAATGCAATAATGGAGGCAACGGACATTATGAAAAATTGAACAGGAAAATTAGGCCATAGCAAACGAGATCGAACTTCCTTTACCATCAACTATAAACAGTGATCACGTCTACATTACCTATTTCCTCACGTACCTATAGCTAGACGCAACATAAAATGAAATACCAAGGATTGTTGTGAGCCTATCTCAAGTCAAAGGTTTTGGTAAAAAAAATCGATAAACGTCAAATTCCCCGATAAACGTTTGATCCCCCATTGACACATGCAAAACTTGCAAGCAAAAGAAAATATGTTTGGCCACGTACCTGTCGAAAGGTCGCGCTCCTGCATGCGCACGGTACATAAACGCTATCTAGACAGCTTCAGGCAGGGAATTCGAACGACTCGCAATTGCGCATTGCCATGACATCAAGGTAACAAACATGCAGATACCGATTTCAAAATGAGCGCCACTTGACTGAATCAAACAACAATGAAAAATGTCGGATTTGAAAATGTAGGTACCTTGTTTTTTTATTGGCCCGGCTTGTTTTTTTTTTTTCGGGGGGGGGGGGCGCCCTATCGCATTAGATTTGGGGAGTTTGCTGAGGAAGTCTTCCATAAAATTTACTTGCAGTGGTCTTTTTGGTTTGCCTGCTCCCGAAACGCCACCTGGAGAAAAATGAAGGTACCTCAGCCTGGGAAGGAGCTCTCAAACACCGACTTTACAGTGCAAAGTTAGCGTCACCTGATCTAATCAAACAGCAATGTAACTGTATTTGTATGAGGTTTTCCATCGTATAACATGCAGTATCGTCTCCTCTGAGTCGTACGTCGTTTCTTGAGGTACCTACAAAGCTCACTAGGTAGCTAGGGCTTTTGTGCCGCGCAGGCATCCAACAGGTGGTCAGCCATCCTGTGATATCATTGTTAGTATACGAAAGAAAGCAAATATACAAAATTAATACAAAGAAGTTTAGCATTCTGATTTGCTGTTTTATTCCGTCAAATGGCGCTAATTTTGTAGTGTCAAATTGATATGTAGTGTCTGTGCTACTCGATCTGAGTCGTTCCCTAGCTGGCCGAGGTATCTTAACGGCCACCATACACACGGTGTCATACAACAGGTGTCCAAACATAATTTCCAAAAGATCAGCCTGCGAAATTATGTTGCGAGTGTGAATTCAGCAACTAACGTTAATGAAAGCTGGAACATTAACAAGGGTTTCAACACATTTTTTTCGCATCACAGCTTGCATGACCAAAGACGTGAGATCGTATCGTGAAGGTTTGTAGGGGTGACTATCTTTTGATTCTTGATGTAGCGTTAACGTTTTTACATGTTTTCTAAAGCACCTTTTATCAGCTTAAGTTTTTAATCGTAAATAGAGGGATGAAACAGCATATTGTAGGTTAATAAAATCAAACGAAAGCACAGAAGTTGTTCTGAACCAGTAGCTCAGTGTGCGACGGGCGTGTCGGCGCTTCGAAAGGAACAAACTGCAAAGAATATGCGTAATATTTTTGCCCCACATAAGAACACAGCGAGCGAAAAAATGTGACAAGCAGCAACAAAATCCCATACCCCCTTTCACCTCTAATTTGCCGAAGAACTACCGGCGATGGAAGTGTACTCGTTAATTATAATGGGACTTCCGTGGCGTTACTGAGTAAATGCACTTCATCTAACAGTCGCAAAGCGGCGCTCTTTATGAAAATCAGTTGGTGAGGTCATAGTGTATACCCAGGGTATGACAACCACTTCCGTGTTGACAGAACCCCGGTCACGATACGTGTTATAAGATTTCCTTCTGTTTAAGGATAATATTAGATCGCAGCAGTCCTGGAGAGGCAACAGTCGTTTAGGAACCGCTAGTTTTTCCTCTGCTTGGCAGAGAAAATCGCTGGAAACCCGCTGAGACGTCAACAATACCTGTTTGGGTCAGGTACACAGGTAAGTCGTCTGCAGGTGTATGTAGGTGAGGCACAGGTGCGTTACACCTGTTCACGTGCGCTATAAATAGGCACAATACCGAATTATAGCTTTCAACATTGCAGGATTGTGTAAATCGTCAACAGTAAAAGACCGGATGCTTGACAGTCCGGTACGAAATTCATGGGTTAACTGTAGAACGTAATATTATAACAGTTATCAGTGTACACATAAAGTAACACTGTGTAACGTTGAATTCATACGTAACGTTACAGTCAATAAGATACAAACCAGGGAACCGTGAAAACCGCGAATATCCGTCTTTTGTGCGTTTAAGCCATAACAACAAAATTAGTGTTAACCTTTGACCTTTGGTAGCAATGGACACAAAAGTTTGGTTTTATTAGTATTTTCCTATCCCTAATAAAAGATTAAGCAGTGCGAAATGCACATGTGGGAAACATGTTGAAACCAATGTTAAGTGACATTCCTGTAAAAGTTCTCGACTTCTCGGGTGAGTTTTGATTCTACGTACTCTGAGGTTTTGTTTCCTCAAGGGTTTCCTATCAAATTAATGTTGCATGCAGACCAGGTCTGCAGAATGTCACTGTAATTGTTCCGGATATCCTTATGTATGTAGCCATATCAGGACATGACTCACTGCCACATACGCATGGAAGTCCACTGTTGCCAAGGAGTTTCTGACATCAACCAGTCCATGACTATAATTACAAATGTGCCTAAGGAACACAATTTTTACTGTCATAAATTTTTGTAAATCTTGTGGTCAGTTTCTTGCTGATTATCCCCCATTAATTATGCAAACAATATCGAAATCTAAATCATCTCTATGTACTGTATCTGTTAATATAAACTGCCCTTGAGCATAATCAGGTACAAATGTACATGGTGATGAACCTTTAAATCATTACTTAAACTTACCTATGTCACATGATGTCCCATCACTACGGAACGCACTTCACATTAATTGTACAAATGAGATACTTATTTGCATAATTCATATCTAATGTTTGAGTTTGCCCTAATTATCTTGTGTCCAATGCATCAAATTCCTGTAATGGAAAATATCATAATCTTAAATTTCCTTTTTTATTAATTATGCAAAACATAATTTGAATAGATTACAACTGATTATATGCAGCTCTACTTAAACTACTGAGCTATCATGGATTCATTCTTTTTTCTGGGGTTAATCCTTCAAAGTTTCCAGGGTAAAATGCCCAGTCTACAAAATTTAATGTATTTCCTGTATTTCCTGGTTCAATGTATAAACAGCTTTTCCTTCTGGCAGTCCCATAGCAGGAACTGTGAATGTGATAACATTAGACAGGAAATGAGGTAACCTTTGGAAAAAACTGAATTTCTATATATAGGAAATAGCAGGAAATTGAAGAGAGGAAGTGAGATTACTTTAGACCTAAACAGACCAGACCAGAGAGACTGTCAGTGATACTCGTGTAAGTGCAACTTCAAGCCCTTAGCATTAAAGGACACTGAACTACTAATATAGAATAGAATAGAATAGAATAGGATAGAATATAAAACAGAATTGAACAGAATAGAATAGAATAGAAAACAGAACATTTTTTCATATACGACTTGAGGCTCATTCTGCTTTTATTTATAGAGATGACGGCAAAGAACAGCCCAGAAGCGATCGTCGGCGACCTCAGGGACTTCTCGCGCAGCTTCTCGGCGCTCTTCAACAACCCGGAGATGAGTGACGTGGTGCTGGTGGTGGGCGAGCAGCGTTTCCACGCGCACAAGCTGATCCTGACGTCCCAGAGCGACGTGTTCCGCACCATGCTGACCAGCAGCCTGTGGGACGTGGCGCGGCAGCCCGAGGTCCAGCTCCACGAGAGCGCCGAGTGCGAGAGGGTCTTCCAGAACTTCCTGCGCTTCTTCTACCAGGGCCAGGTCAGTGGTTTAGAAATACTTACTTTTTTTTTCAGTGATCTGCAAATTATTAGTTTCCCTGAGTGTTTTAAAAATTTTCATGTGTTTAAAATACAGTCGACTTTATGTACTCTTTAGTTGACTTTATGTGCTTTGAGTTGACTTTATGCACTTTTGAGTTGACATTTGATTTGATTTATGTTTGTGACTTCTGTACTTATGTTTATGTGATTTTTGGTGTTGACAAGAAATGTTGCAAGGCACATAATAAAATTTCATTCATTAATTCAGTCATATTGCAAAATGTCAAAAGTTCTGCAATTTGGAAAATATTCCTAGAAGTCTGGATATACATGGTAAAATTGCATGTTGGGCAGATGTATACATTTTCCTGCCTACCTGCCTGCCTCATCCCTATAAGTGCACAAACATTTTACATGCAATTTGAAAATTCAACAATTGCAACATTAGTTGAACCATTGAACCCCAAGCCTGATTTCTTTAGTCTACAAAATTGCAGGTTGCCTTATTTTTCCTCTGCAATATTGAAAATGTCTAGATACAAAATGCAGTCTGCAGATCATGGGTGTTTCTTATAATCACTGCAGGTGAACTGTACCCTGGAGACCGCCATGCCGCTGCTCCTGCTGGCAGACAAGTACAACGTCAACGCCCTGAAGGTACTTATAATTCAATAACACTAACTTACTTAAGCCACACCAAGTAATTTTTATTGATGACATCTGTGCGCGCATTGATTTTGGCCTGTTCCCAGAAAAAAAGGAGACATTCCACTTCCTGTAAGCATCAAAGAGTGACAACAGTGCTGCACATCACAAATTGGAAGATATGATGAAAGGACAGAAACAGGGCAGGACGACGACTTCCACTAGTTTTCCTGACGAATAAAAGACTTGTTGGTTATGTTACACTGTGTTCTCTCATTCCATTTGTGTCCTAACATTTGTTGTCTCTTATATTTTAAATCTGCTGCCTGGCATCTTGTTTTTCTGCCTTCTTGTTTTGTTTTTCTGGCTCTCGCATTTATATGATTTCTAAGTGTTGTACAACCGGTTTTGCTATAGAGTTCCTTGTTCGCTACCTTGCTAGGCCAGAAGATACGACAGATCCTACTAGACAGTCGTTGTTAAATGCGCATACTAGTATCAGTCTTTGTTTAACCCTCCAGCTCTCTGCACCTGTTATAGAAGAATTGATTTAACATTACTTTTGCACGCTGACTAAGACATTGTGCTCTTTGCACATCTTACACAATCTATTACGCAAGGAATACTCCTGTGTGGGAGTCCCCGTCTGGGCTGTTTTTCAGCCAGTAACCTTCAAAAACATGTGCAACAACAGTAAGATACAAAATAACGTGCAATAGAATGTATATTTTCATGGTGCTTTTTTCTTACAACCTTGCAATCTGTCTCAGGGGCTGACCGAGGTGTTTTTTAACCCTTCATCTTGTCTTATTGTTTTAATTGTTTTCTCAATTCAATAAAGATGATGTCAAACACCTGAGTCTGATTTTTGTTTGCCCTGAAGGTGGCGTGCGATAACTTCATGACAACACAGCTGGGTCGGGGAGAGTTCGCGCCGGCGCTGCAGTGGCTGCCGTACTCCATCGCGTTCCGCCTGGAGAGCCTGCGGGTGAAGTGCGTGGACATCATCGTGCCCAACATGTCCCTGGTGCTGAACTCCAACACGTGGCTGCAGCTGCCTCTGGACTGCATCGTCCACATCCTGCAGAGTTCCCGTCTGGCCGTGGAGAACGAGTACATGATATTTGAAGCCGTGATGAAGTGGGTGCAGCAAGAAGCCAGAAGACACCAGGTATACATTGTTGCTTCTTGTCAAACTATACTATTTATTATTATTATTCCAACTTCTAGAAGTTCTGTGAATGTTCTCAGTGATATGAAAGATTAATGTGGTTGTTCTGAATGACAGCATGAATTGAATGAATTAATGCAGTCATATGTTGCAGTTAGAATACATGTTGAAATTTCTCCAGTCCATATTCACCTCATAAATGTAGATGTGCACAGTCATATGTTTATGAAATGCGAAGAATATTCAAGATGATACAAAGAATTTTCACAGTACAATATATTACAGAACTTTATTCCGACCAACACAACAAGGACAATTTTCAACAAGCACCGTCAGCTTCATCAAGATAATTATTGACTAATCACTTCCAAAGTAAATGTAAAGCATGCCATTATGAATGTTCATCTGCATTCAGTCAAGTTACATGTTTAAAGTTAAAACTCTTTATCCAACACAAACTAAGATATTCTCTCACCTAAGAACTTTCGACCAGTCACTCTGGTCTTCCATTGTGACAGTAGACAAGAGTCCCAGTGAGGCTTGTCTGGCTTCTATAAAGTGTGATGTCAACACTGGGTATCAAAGGTATTTGGTAGACGATATCAACCCCCGTCGCGGTATTAAGCTTCATACCTCACTTGTTCCTTCCTTTGTCTTACTCCCTCATTTCGTCCTTCCATCCTCCAGATGCAGGACCTGCTGTCCTCCATCGTGCCTGAGGTCAGGTTCTCCCAGATGACGGCGGGTCACCTGTGGCTGGTGGAGCAGATCTGTGTCAGGTACGGCAGTAACGGGAAGCTGATGGCAGGACTGCAGGAGGCACACAGGTACAGGTCACTGGTCGCCTTCGCCGAGGAGGAGGGACGAGACAAACTGGAGGTTAGAACACACTGAGAGAGAGAGAGAGAGTGAGAGAGAGAGAGAGAAGCAAAAATGGGAGAAATACAGGACAAAAGTAAAGTGAGGAAAAGAATGAAAGAAGAAAAGAAAGGAAAGAATGAAATAAAAGAAAGGAAAAAAGAATGAAAGAAAAGAAAGAAACAAAAAGAGAGTGTCTGTGAATATTAAGCTGGTGTGTTATGCCGAATGGCGGTTATACCAGCTATACTGATACAGATACAGAATGAAAGAAGAAAGCAAGAAAGAAAGAAAAAAAGAAAGAAAAAGAAAGAAAGAAGAGAAAGAAAGGAAATAACTGAAGGATGGCAGGAGGGAGGGATAAAGTGAAAAGTTGGAGGAAATGGTGTGATGCTCAGACACACGGCCTGAGAAACACCGTTTTCTAAATATTAACCAAAAAATTGCCATTAACCATGTCTCCTGTCTACAGACTCTTCTTTTGAGGACAGTAAATATGATTGAGCATGTTTTTTTTCATGCATTACCTTATTTCTGTACCCTGTATGTCTCCAGCTCAGCCAGAGTTTCTCAGACAGAAGGTTTTTCCCCCGGGAGTACACGGCCAGTAGTGGTGAGGCATGGGCGTGGCTGGACTGGAGTTTGCCGTGTCCCGGAGCACCAGACTACGCAGCCCTGAACCCTACACAGCCAGCAGGTTACAGGTGACGACTTCACTAATGGTCTATGGCAAAAGTACAGTTTTGGGTCTAAGATTTTTTTTGGGTTTTTTTTTGTAAATTACAAACTGGACTTAAGCCCTGTCAATAAAAGGAACTTCATATGCATGTTTACAGCATAACAAGATTTGATTGCTTTTGCTTTATCATTTGATCTTGATCTGTTCCAAATGTTTGTAACAGAAAAGTTTGCCCAAGCAATGTTGCAGAAACTTTTAAATAATGTACTACTGTTGTTTGATGGAGAGTTCAAAAGTTCTTGTCTTACATTTGTAGGTTGTGAGATTGATCCCTGACTGAGTGTATAGATTTGCCATTAATATATTCAACAATTAACATCTCTATTTCTGTCCCTGTTACGACAGGAAGCAGAAGTTCATGTCCAACTCACACCTGACCAGGGTGGGACAGTGGCAGGTCACGTTCATCGCACAGCGAGACGGGAGTCTCTCCGCATCCATGTACTGTACACAGAACAGGACCATACGACCCACCCTAATGAGGTACGACCCAGTCTAACACTGTACTGTGCACAGAACAGGACCATCTGACCCACCCTAATGAGGTACGACCCAGTCTAACACTGTACTGTACACAGAACAGGACCATCCGACCCACCCTAATGAGGTACGACCCAGTCTAACACTGTACTATACACAGAACAGGACTATCCGACCCACCCTAATGAGGTACGACCCAGTCTAACACTGTACTGTACACAGAACAGGACCATCCGACCCACCCTAATGAGGTACGACCCAGTCTAACACTGTACTGTACACAGAACAGGACCATCCGACCCACCCTAATGAAGGATAACCCAGTTTTATGTCTTGGTTGATTTTTTCAGGTTCGTCGTTTGCGACAAACAAGGCGAGCCTAGTTACATCATCCACAAGGTGAGCGCGGTGGACGTGACGGTGGCAAACGTGGTGAGCGGGGAGAAAGCGCGGGAAATCGTCAATGAGGAGGGCAAACTCAGGATAGGCGTATTTGTCAGGGACCTGGAGTAAAGACAAGGCACACTGTTAATAAACCGTCTTATGAAACGGATAACATCATTAACAATGTTAAAGCAATGCCTTCAGTGCCTTTATACTGATTTGCAATTGGAAGTGAACTGAGGTTAGTTATATGCCTCAGACTATCATTTGAAATTTGTATTAATTCTACAACACAAATCTTGTCGGTACGATAGTGTTCTAGCCCTACTCTTCGCAACATTTGCTTTTGTCGATCGCGTAGTGAATGTGTACTGGACTACCTGTATTAGGAGGCAAACTTTCAGACCATGACTTTGTAACATTTTCAATGGCACATTTACCGTATCTGCTGATGTCATAGTTTACACTGAAATATCCAAAGATTTACTACCTGTTCTGGTCACAATTATTCAATGGGACTTGAATGGCCATGGAAAAAAATGTTTCTGACTTCAGTCCTGTAAAATAAATGGGTAGGGATTACTTTTCCTTCACCCTAGGATGTTAGAATAAGAGATTATTGAAATAAGAGTACTAGTAGCAACATGTCACACATCGTCATTATTTTGTATTAATTGTCCTTATGCAATCTTTCAGGCAAGAATTTGCAATAAACTTATTTATTAATCAAAACTAGAGTTCCATGATCTGATACCTTTGGCACTTATGTTTACCTGATAATGCAAATAATTGTATCATGAATTATGTAATGAAATACTATTTAGTATATAGTATATTCTCCACCTGCCATTCTGGCATTTCCTCATACATTATGCAAATGAGGTCATTATTTGAATAATTTATGTTTCATATGTTCACCTTCACTTAACTTCCAAATGCAAAAAGTATGAAATTTCCAGCAGTTCCCATCACGAAGTCATAGCATTTTCTCATTAATTATGCAAATTAGGTCTTTTTTACATCATTGCACTCTTTGTACTGGTGGTCACTTGTAGGTGAGGGAAGGGGGTTGACCTCCGCGTGCTATCCCAGTCGTCTGATAATGACATTACCGTGTTTGTTTCCCGCCATGACAACTTGTACGTTCTGTCAATCCATTTGAAGGTTGTCGGAACAAAGGTTTAACAGTTAAAAGAAGACGTGAGACGATTTGAGACGTGTATGTTATTAACTTAAAATTACAAGTCTGACAAATAAAATATTGGTGACAGTTGTCAAAGTTTAAGTTTAAACTCATATGATGTCGATTCGCTAACGCGACTCTTTTGGTAAAACAACAACAAGAAGCCATAGGTGACAATTCTCCGTGAAGTATTATATATTGCAACAAAAAGAAGTAGCCATTGGCGACAATTCTCTGTGAAGTGTGATAAATCGAACAAAGAAAAATTGTTTAAACGCGCGTCGGCTCAGTCATCTTAAGACGCAACAACCAATCAGAGATGCGAAATGCCGACACGTACGTGACGCGGGATTTGCATACAGTCTAAACAACGGGGAAGGGCGCGCGATGCCCGAAATATTTTTGCGTCAATATTCAGCGCCGTGTTTCAAGAGATTAATACCGGGAAACAAATTCTTTTCTTGTTTTGAACGCATAAACATGCATTTACGCTAATCTAGTATGATTCAGGGTTACTTTTTTTTTTTACCTGCCATGGCCAGATTATCTAAAGATGTGTGTATTGTGTGTACAATCTACAGAAAGAGAAATGTACATCAGGTCCGATCATCCGATTTTCACGTTTCGGTTTTTTGGACTCGGTTCATGAACGTATTTTGGTTTGGCTCCTGGAATGTGCGAAAAAAATGACTCCCGGGACTGTCTACAGGGAACACTCGCACATTCGCGGTGTATCAGGACAGCGCGACTGGTCGGCATTAGCGCAGTCCCTGTAATTAGTAACAGTTGCACATCAATCCGGCCGAAAGCATGATTGTGTAACACAGGCTACTTCTTCATATACCGGCTCATACTACACGACGCCTTTACAACTAGCAAATCATAAAATTACCCGATCTACTAGTACTGTATGTGCGGTTTACCAGCCCCAGACCACATCCGACCACGAGGCAGAACACATTGATGGGTTGCTCAAAAATATTGTCCATGTTTACAAAGAGCTGCTCCACTAACACTATGGAGCGGCCCAACCCAAAAATATTGGCCATGTGTCGTTGCTAGGACGACCGGCCAGTTGCTACGTGACTAAATACACGCCGCCACTAGGTCGCCACACCCGACCAGTTTGAAATCGATAGGATTACGTCATCGGTATTAACATTTCCTAATGTTGACCTCTGACCACCCCACATTTCCGCCCCATCAGCCCCGCCGCGACTTACTACCGGTGACATAAACGGACGACAACATTTCAACGACATGGGGATGTTTCGAAAATAACCATTTACTCCAATATCAAAACAGCTACGGTAAAAATAAAAAGACGTGCATCATCCCGGACATAATGCCACACCACATGCGAAATTACACAAAAATGCGACGTACGGAAGAATGCGTTTTGGCTGCGAACATCTTCCAAAAAACTTGGCATCTCTTAACCATGGGCAAAAACATCTGGAACCACTTATCAAAACCACCCCGTATCTGCATGAAGTTCCACCCCCCCACTGCTATTCCAAAGAACGCGTTTTTCTGGACCATTCCAATTCGCCTCGTAATTGTAGGGGTGCGTCTGCAATATTACATTGACCGCGAAAGCTGCAACGGCAAAAATACACATTCGTGCATCAACACGGGCATGCCCGAAGACGGCGTATAAAATTGCGTGCTGATTACACAAAGAGAACCCAGTGTTTTGACTGCGAACACGAAAAATCAGCCGATCACAACACTCCGTCCGGAGGTCCTGACCTCCTTCACGGAGTAATAACGTGGACTGGTCAGTTAAAGCGACTGTGGCCTAGTACTGGTAACTTTTATTTATTAATTAATACTTTTACATAACATCGTCTGATTGTGATCAATATATTTTCGTGTTTATTTCCCGCCAAAAGTACATGATACGTTCTGTAGTTATGTTATGGCTATTCTGTCAGTCCGAAAAAAAAACGTAAAAAAAAAGTTAACGTATTCATGCGTTAAATGTTAAAAGTGCACAGAGTGTAAGGGCAGTTTGGGTTGTCGGTCAGGAAAATACACTAACGTGAAGATAGAGGTAAAAAAAGTGGCGTACTTTGGTCAAACAACTATTGCTAGGTCAAATAAAAAGTACTCGTTAGTACTTGTTATAGGTGAAGGACGGCTCCAGTCACTGACCGCTCTCCATCTATCGTCTGAAATCCTGTCCGATCCCTTTGCCCCGCCCAAAATGTAGAAATGCAAAACAAAAACTTTAAAGCTCTCTCATTGGTCGAACCACTAATTTCCACGTTGTCATTGGTTGAACTGCTAATTGTGATGGACAAGTCAAAGGAAGAAAAGAAAGAAGTAAAACGCTGGTCCAAAAATCGGTTGCAGATGTGTGAAATCTGAAAAAAGTGCACAGGTAACTTAGGACTATTGTCCTTCACTGACGCGCACTTTGATCAAACGTATACAGCAACGTAGCCTTTTGCTGAATTAGTCGTTAGTGATGGCCTTTTTCGATTGGATGAGGAAGTTAATCGAGTTATGACCATTTTGCACACCTGACACCTGTGTACAAATGACAGTTGGTATTGTCCGTTCGACCTCGTGCGTGACGCACGCTGTTGGTAGAATTTTCTTTTGTTAGAGTTTTTGGGCATAATTTCGGCTTTTACCGTTTTTTTTTGGTAAGGGAAATTTCTATGGTAACGTCTGAAGTACTAGTAAGTCTTGGGGATGTTTCTGTGGTGGATTTTACGCCGTTCTTTGGATGTTTGAGCTCAAGGGAGAAAATTCGCCTTTTCTGACCCAGGTCGGAATTTTGGAGAAGAAAGGAAAATGGCGACTGTCTTGTCGGGAAGGACGGCGTGGTGTTGAGAAGACTCGTCTTTACAAGGTAAGACAACGAACTATCCCGTTAAATGTATTTCCAACAAAGTTGTGTAACCCTAACTGACGTATATTCTGTGCAAACTACGCATTTATCTCCTAGTTTTAAGCGGGTTTCCAGTAGTTGACAATTTTATACGCTTTTCTTGTCCTTTTCTGGGCACGGTATTTGATGCTGCATGAGTTGATTTTGGAGAATGTAGAACTTCAATGCTTTTCCGAATTCTCATTGTTGACTGGCTTTGAGAAATTATGGGATAATTTTCAGACGAAAAAAAAAATGTTGTAAAAATGTTTTGTTCGAAAGTTCCGCCGACGTGGTCACCGCCTGTTGGAAATGTGCCATATCTGGGGCATAGAGTCTTTGAATTCTACCGCCAAAAATGTCGCGAAAACAAGGCTTCAGGGGTGAAATATCCGGATGGGACATGACAAGTTTACTGTGCAATTAGTTCTCCATTTCAGCTTTGATAGGAATAAATTCGCACTGTACTCCGTCCACCATTACTTTTTAACCCCATTCTCTACATAAATAACTTCGCAGACAATCTCATCTCCAACATTAGACCACTATATAGCTAGAACCATCCTATGATAACATAAAACTGTTTTCCGTCAGCCACATCGCATTTTTTTGTCTCTCAGATATCAGTATGTTACTGGATAGGGTTGATTCAAGCTACTACGTCAAAAATGGCCAGAAATTTGCCTTTAATAATAAAAATCTTTGAACATAAATTAACCTACCATGAGCTTGTTCATGATTTTAACAGCATGTATGTGGTGAAATAGTTTAAAGCCACCGAAAGACATAAACATAGACAACTGCTGTGATTGTATATGTACTGGGACACAAATACAATGTGCACTGCACAAACTTTAATAGCGATGTTTGTTCCACAACCAAATGCAAAAGGTTGTTGACATGTAACATTAAGTTAGGTCATTTTTTAATATCCCAACTCTGTCTCTGCATTGGACTTTGTTAATTTACTGGTATTTTATATATAACAGGTGTCCTGACTCATAGCAGCGAATTTCTCATTTGAAGTTTTCTGCTGTTTAATATCTAATCTTGTCACACAGTCGTCCAACTAACATTGAGGTCTGTATTGTAAGTTAGGAGGCTGCAGACTGATGTTGACTCTTGTACAAACCTAAGATGACTTGTAAGGTGTTCCTCTCAGCACCAAAGTTTTAATTGACAAAAGTACAGTGACTTTTAGAAGGTCTACGCACTAGTAATAAATCAACATGTTGAGTTAAATTGGTGTGTCCCTTGTTCTAAGGTCTAAACATTATTCGAAATTTTCAGCTACTTGTATGCAGAAAGTATTAATATCACCAGCTACTAGAATGTAATTGAATATGATCAATAGCAAGAAACATCGAAATTCTGATGAGCATACATGATTGACAGAAAGTTGAACAGTTTTGTGCATTATCGAATTTATTTCCTGACCACTGGCCTAATCTTGAAATTGATGAATCCTGAAGTACTTAAGTTCATGTGCAAGTGTTTATCATTACCTGGTAGCTAGTTGCCCAATCTTGTTCTTTTATATCTAGGTACCTTGAGGGCCAGCAGTCCTGATGTTCCTGTCCAAACCAAACCAGACCAGAGGAGGGCTGTAGTTGACTTGAAGTTGAGTACACGGTGAAGAATTTCAGTATAGGTGAGACTGCTTTACAACTTTATGACATGAAGTCTGATGCATAAAACACTACACACATAACTATATGGTTGAAAACAACTTTCTAAAGCCTGGTATTACTAGATACATGTAACTGAAGTAAACAAAGGTGGCCAGATGGTCTTGTAGTTAGGGTTGTTGACTGAAGGTTTTGGGTTTGAATCCTTCAGGCCTCAAATGAATCTTGATAAATAAAAGGATAGTTCAATTGTGTGATTTTATCATTATCTTTTTTGGTCACTCAGTGTTGACCAGAGATTTTTTTTTTTTGCATCACAGTAGTTATCTTTTCATATAGTTAGGTGTGTCCTGATGTTGCTGTTCTGACTGGGCGACTTCTGTCCTGACCAGATGAGGGATGACAACCTGTTGACTTGAGAAGAATATTAAAATTTGTGAGTTGTGGTCACAGATTGAATCTTATTCACTGAACCTGAAAGGTTACATCTAAACGTTTAGAGCCAGGATGACTGTTCTTTCATTTAATAGTACCAATTTGGCCACTGGAAACTGCTGCCTACATTTGTAGGTTGGCTTATTATTAAGGTACTAGTTGACGCAGGCCACTCACCAAGCTGAGGAGACCTACTCAAGTAGTACTTAGTAATATTATTGCATGTGTGCTATATGATTGTCAAAAATGAAACCATGATGGTTTCATTGGCACATATTTGCAATGTGTATGTATGATGAATATATATATATATGTAACAGAACATCCTGGAGGGACATGTCTGCAGCCACTGATATGATACATGAATTTATATTTGACATGACATTGCAGATGTTTTTCTCCATATTTTTATTGCTTTGTTCAGAAATTCATGAAGTATTTGACATGTCGAAAAATGTGTGTTTTATTTTAAACATCAAGTTGACTGTTCTATCCATCATGTTTATTTGTTTATTTATTTATTTACCATTTGCACGTATATTAAAAACAATTACACAATCAAATAATAATAATCAAAGAATGTGCGGGGTAGGCCAGAAACCTGGGTGGTTTTTCTAGAGGCCTACCCCAAGCAAAGATAACTTATGACAAAACATATGTACTGTATGTTTTTTTTTTAGAATCACAGTAACTGGTTTCATGCAATGTGGGACATTTGCATGCATGCTATTCTCCATTTTTAAATGTCCCCAGTTCAAACAGTTCTGAGTGTTGGACCACATACAATCATGTATTTCATTTAAAAAATGTAATATTATGTTTTTAGTTTTAAGGGATTGTGCCACTTGATGTTGTTTAAAATTGTTATGATGATTCATGTCTTAGAACAGTCTTACTTATTTTCTTGAGTACAGAACAGTCTTAGTTATTTTCTTGAGTACAGATTACTATATAGATAATAATATGCTGTTTATGCTGTTTACATCTTTTATTTCCAAATGAAACTGTTTTTACTTAATTTCCTGTTGATATGAGCTTGATCTGTTGTTTTTTTCATGAACTAATATTTGAAATGCATTTGCATGTGTCCTTGGCAATAACGTTTTTGTGCCTAGCTACTGTAATTTGATGAATTTCAACATGAGATGCATCTTATCATGATCATTGTCATTTGGATTGTTTTGATGTAATATCTTGTGTGAGATGTATTTTCATGCAATTGTTGTGTGGTCATGATAATCTATGTTCACTGTTTGTTTAATGTGCTCTTCTTTCCATTTGTGCTTCTCCCAACAAAAGCGGGTTTTTGAACTTGAACAAATGTTGTGAATATTATGATGACATGCATGTTATGTGAATATTGTTGGTGTATGCTTGTTGAATGTAAGTTTGGCATGAAATTTTTCTGACTGTGTATTTCTTTTACACCCCAGGTTTAATGGGAAGCTGTACCTGACCATGTTCCTGTGTGCTGTGGGACCTGTCTGTGTTCCTGTCCAATTTATTATTCCCGGAGGATCTGTCAGCTATCCTGTGTCCCAGGAAGTGAGTTCTGTAGTCCAAGAGGATTTGCCTGTGTGTGTTCGGAGGGACCTGTCACCCATACAAGACAAGAGAACATCGGACCTTGACTGTGAGTTGACTTTATTTGTTGAACTCTTTCAAAAGTGAGGTCTGCATGCCGCAATGCGTAAACACACGTCTTAACTTTGCCTCATGTGAAGTCAGGTCATTCTGATTTTAATGCTATTTATTGTGCATTTTGGGCTAAGTGTCAAAGCTGCATGAATGAACCGTAATCCAAGGTTGTTGCTTTGCAGAATTTTGTGCCCTGCCATTTGCATAATTTGAATTCGAAGTTCGTTGATGTGTTAAGCATCCAGTCTTCACGAGTAAAGAATAAATCGTGTCCACTGCCTTCCAGGATTTAGTACAAAGCGCAATCGGGACCTCCCAAATATCCAGACCCCTTAAAATGATGATAAATGTTGGGATTGGGCATCTCTGCGATCCTCTGAATTTTTAGTTCCAAGCACATGATTATCAAAACTGGCCCTCCCTTCTATTCATTGTCATTTTTTTTTATTGAAAGAGTTCACATTTCACATACTAATGTCTAGTTTAAGGTTGTGACTAATATTTTTTTGTACTCAGTATTTTTGGCAGAGAACACTACATTTTCCTATTGAGGAGAGCACTTGTGATATTGTCTGTTGTTTCATTCTGTATAGCAATGGGATAGTAATTCAAATGCATTTGTGACCAAACTGTTTTCCCTGTATCCCCTTCATCATGATCCACAACCTTTTTCAAAAGCCATTTCTAAAATAAAGATTATATAATTATCCTTAATTTGAAGAAAAAAAATCTACACAGTGAAACATTCCTTAAACTTTTAAAGCAACAAAATATGGTTTTCCCCTCCAGGCTTTGACTAGGTTTGGTTGCTTGATGTATATAGGCCTGTAGTTTGACGTTCACTCACACGTTATGTCACACTTTTTTTAACACTTTGCACCTAGTAGTTAATTGTTTTTTATCAGTCTGCATGTCGGGAAATATAATTAGCAATTTTCTAGAGCCTAACTCTTTCTACTTGTATACAAGCAATGACATAGTTGAATTGTGTGATGTTAATGATGTTGCCTAGGGATGTCTTTCCATCACACTAATTATCATTTCATTATCGTTAGGTGTATCCTGAGGGTCAGTTAGCGCTGTCCTGACTGGGATAAATTTTGATGATGGCTCAGCAACCAAATAACTTGAAGACACCGAGGGAAATAAAAAGACTCTCCAAAAGTTAGTACAGTATTACACAATCGTTTATAATTTGTATTTCTTTTACTAAGGCCACACCAATTTAATTATTCATTCTCAGGTTTTCGCTTCAATTTTTTCTGAACACAACGAGATCACTAATTCTCAATGGTCACTGTCACCTTCATCAAGATAATTAATGACCGATCGCTTCTGAATATAAACTCGCGAGAGTAAACTCCCTGGCATGTTAAATTAATTGCTGACGCCACGTATCCGTAACAATTACTGCAACACTCGTGAGTTTATGTTTGGAAGTGATTGGTAATAAGTTATCCTGATGAAGGTGACAGCGGTCCTTAAAAATTTGATTTTTGTCCTCGTTGTGTTGGAATAAAATTAAACATTGTACTGTGTTTATGATCCTAATCAAAGCTTCTTGTGACAATACTTCTGACTTCTTATTTTTCTCTCTCCACATGACCGATGGTGGAAGGAAGGAAGGAAGGACCAGACTTTGGCAGCTCTGGGATTGTGAGTATAGTTTATTTGTGTAGCAACACAACCTATTACCAACAGTCCCAAGTAAACACACTTGCCTACATTTCTATCCTTTAACACTCACTTCATTCTTGTTAAATCTTCTCTTAAGCTATGACTAATAGTCCCTATGGCATTGCTTTCATAGACTTGCACTGCTTTTAATTACACGGTACATCTGTTCACCTTTTTTACTGCTCCTCTTCCAATTCTTTCAACCTTTCCACTCAACTTTGCCTTTCACCCTGTAACTGACGGCTTGGTTTAAACTTAGACGGTACGTCACCCTTTTTCTTGCTCCTTTTGAAGTTCTCTTTGAGTGAAATCATGTTTTTTTTAATGTGGCTTATAACTGCAGCTACATTCCAACTGTCCTAAACTTGCATGCTGTGTTCTATAAAATCTTATATTAGCAAGGCCAATTGCTGTTATCAATGTGTGACTTTTGTTTTTCTGTCTTCAAGGTGTGGACCCGGAGACCAGACTGCAGCAGGAGGAAGAACCAGACTTTTGGAGGCAGGACTGTGTAGAAAGAAGATGGTGAGGTGTGAGTATGGTTTCTTTCTTAACACAAGACAACACTCCACATGCACACGCTTGCATTCACCTTACTCTGAGGGTCTGGATTCCTTTTTCGTGAGAAGCCATTAACCGTTAACCTTAGCCGGCCCCCTCCCTTAAAAAACGTTAAGCGTTGTCGAGTAATGTGATTGGCCACTTCAATTCCACAATTAATCATCATCCAGGCGAAGCGTCACTTCGGAACCTTACACTTAAATTCTCCACTTATTTGGCTGAGTTAAATTTCTATTTCTATGCCAAAAAAACTTGGGACCTTCACTACGTTAAGCACTGTTTAGAAGTGTAATGGCCACTTAAATTGTTATTCCTGAAAAATGTTCACTTGTTTTGCATAGTTGACCGTTAAATTGCCCCTTGCTTATTTTGACGTGAACAGTTGCCCCAAAACTTAGGCTAATGGGTACCCTCAGTTGGATAATTAATTGAATTAAAATTTTCCCGCCAAAAAACTTAGTATATAGCGAGCTCTAACCTTGAACTTGTGCCCCCACACTCAACTTCTTCCACAAGTTGCATGTATGTTAGTTACACTGTTCTTCTTTGGACATGTCACTTATCCGAAGATGTAGTCACCACACTCTGCTACCCAAACACTTTCACGTACTTCATCAAGCACAGTTCTTCTGCCACAAGAATAATCTCTCTCGCTCTCCTGGTCAGTCAATGCACTTACCCAAACACTTTCACGTACTTCATCAAGCACAGTTCTTCTGCCACAAGAATAATCTCTCGCTCTCCTGGTCAGTCAATGCACTAAGTGTACTCCCCGGGGGATGTCTTTTCGGAGACATTGATGCTTCGACACATCAGTATACCAGTGCAATTGACCGACCAAGAGATTATTTCAAAGTCTTGTGGCGGAAAAACTGCGATCAATGAAGTACGTGAAAGTGTTTGGGTAGCAGAGTGTGGTGACTACATCTTCGGATAAGTGACATGTCCAAAGTGGAACAGTGTAACTAACATACATGCAAGAAGTTGAGTGTGGGGAGAGGGGCACAAGTTCAAGGTTAGAGCTCTCTATATACTAAGTTTTTTGGCGGGAAAAGCTAATCAAATTAATTAATTGCTTGCAGCAGCTGTGGGAAGAGTGGGAAAGGTCCAAAGCAGTGGAAGACGAGCATGAAAAGAGGTGACGTACCTTGCATGTTTAAACCAAACAGAAGTTAAGATGAAAGGCTAAGACAAGGAAAAGAGTCTGTGAAAGTAGTGTGTCAGAGTGTGCGACTAAGTGCAAGGAAAAGTTGACTGGAAAGGTCCAAAGCATTGAAGGGTTAGTCCGAAAAAAGGGTGACGACTACCTTGCAATTAAAAGCAGTGCAAGTTTAAGGATGAAAGGCTATTAAAAGGCAAGGAAAAGAGTCTGTGAAAGCAGTGCCAGAGAAAGTTAGTGACTTAGCTGAAAAGAAGATGTAAAGGTTTGAAGGATGAAGTGAGTGTTTAAGGAAAGAAATGTAGGCAAGTGTGTGTACTCGGGAGTGTTGGAAATGGTTGTATTGCTACACAAATAAACTATACTCACAACCCCAGGGCTGCTAGTGTCTTCTCTCACTGCTTTGCTGCCTAAAGTCTGGTCCTTCCTTCCTTCCACCATCGGTCATGTGGAGAGAGAAACAAAAAGTCAGAAGTACTGTCACAAGAAGCTTTGATCAGGAATATAAACACAGTACAATTTTGAATTTTATACCAACACAACGAGGACAAAGATCAAATTTTGAGCGACCACTGTTGCCTTCATCAGGATAATTAATGACCAATCACTTCATAAGCTTATGAGAGTTACAATTACGGATATGTGGCGTCAGCAATTAATTTAACACGCCAGGGAGTTTACTCTCGCGACTTTATATTCAGAAGCGATCGGTCATTAATTATCCTGATGAAGGTGACAGTGAGAATTAGTGATCTGTATCTGTATCTGTATCTGTATAGCCGGTATAACCGCCTTTCGGCGTAACACACCAGCTTCGCAGGCACGCGGCGCGGCGGCAGCTGGCTATATTACACCGATCGACTTGTTACACCTAACCCTTGAACTTCTAGCTCTAGACATTGTTTAAAGCTATCTATTGACAATGCCCCTACTGTACTTGGTGACAGTGAGTTCCACTCTGCGATAGTTCTAGGAAAGAATGAATTCTTGAACACCTCAATCCTTGGTTGATAACTCTGGTACTTGAATGCGTGGCTATTTCTTGTTCTCTTCTGGGCTGGTATTAGGTACTTAGTAGTTGGGACATCCACCAGTTTATTAGTCATTTTGTACATCATGCATAGTCTAGACATCTTTCTTCTGTCTTCCAGTGAAGTCCACTGTAGGTTTCTTTTCATTTCCGTGACACTAGCACCTCTTACATAGTTGTTCATACAGAATCTTGCAGCTTGATTCTGTACCCTTTCCAATTTGTCTTTGTCTTTCTTTGTATATGGATCCCATACTGTCGCAGCGTATTCTAGGTTCGGTCTTACAAGTGACGTGTATGCAAGTGATTTTACTCTCGTTGGACATGCCCACAGATTACGTTTAATCACTCCCAATGTCTGTTTCGCCTTAGTTGTGATATTATTAACATGTGCACCCCACTTCAGTCCGCTTGTCAGCGTGACGCCCAGATACGGATGGATTTTTGTGGTTGCTAAAGCCTGACCACAAAACTGGTAGCTAGTTGCATGTGGTGTTCGTTTGTTTGTTATGTGCATAATGTAGCATTTTTCGGGATTAAACTGCATGAGCCATTTGCTTTGCCATTCTTCCAGGGTGTTCAGGTCTTTTTGGAGAAGTTGTGAGTCGGTCTGTGTAGAAAGCTCTACATACAATAGACAGTCATCGGCAAATAACCTCACATTTGAGTCAAGCTGATCTGGTAGGTCATTTATATACAAGAGAAAGAGCAATGGCCCCAGGACGGTTCCTTGAGGGACCCCAGACGCTACTTTAACTGGAGCCGACGCCTTCCCTTCAACCACTACTGTTTGCTCCCTGTTGGTCAGGAAAGCCTTTAACCAATTCAGCGTAGGGCCTTGGATTCCATAATACTCCAGTTTTGAGATGAGCCTGCCATGGGGGACTTTATCAAAGGCTTTAGTGAAATCAAGTATTGCTAAATCTACCTGCCGTTTACTGTTTAGTGCGCCAGCTATGTCATGGACTGTTAGTATAAGCTGTGTTTCTGTGGATCGTTTGGCTCTGAATCCATGCTGGTAATCCGTTAATATACTGTAACTTTCTAGGTGCTTCATGATTTGGCTATGGATGATATGTTCAAGTAGTTTGCAGGATATGCAGGTCAGTGAAACAGGTCTGTAGTTGCTGGGGACCGCTCTATCTCCTTTTTTAAAGATGGCGCATATATTTGCATCCCTCCAATCTTTAGGGATTTCTGCAGTGTTTAGCGAGTGTTGGAAAATATTGGTTAGAACAGGCGCGATTTCACTAGCTGTCAACTTGAGGAACCACGGTGGTATTTGGTCTGGTCCGGATGCTTTAGAGGGATTGAGACCTTGAAGCATTTTTTCGACACCATCAGTAGAAACTACTATATGTTCCATTGGAGGAGTACAGGGCTGACCTAGAGATGGCATATCTGTGGTGTCTTCCTCTGTGAAAACACTTTTGAACTGTGAACTGAGTACTTCTGCTTTTTTCCCGCTGTCACTGATGATGGTATTTCCCACCTTTAGGGGTGCTACCCCGACAAGGTCTTTCCTCAGTCCTTTTATGTACGACCAGAATGTTTTGGGTTTGTCAACTATAGCTTCTCCCAGTATGTCTGCCACGTATTTAGAGTGTGCTTGTCTTATGCTTTTCTGAACTCCCTTCTTAACTCTCTTATATTTGTTCCAGTCTTCCTCTTGGCCTGTTTTCTTAGCTTTGTTATAGAGCCGCTGCTTCTTACGACAGTGCCTCCTTAGGTTTCTGTTGAACCAAGGCAAGTTGTATCTGCTTGATGTTATCTTACTTGGGATGTGCTTGTTCATCGTGTCTTTCATTTTGTCTTTGAAGTCTGACCACTTCTGTGTAACTGACATATCCTGAGTTCTTTTGTGAAAGTTAGTTGCATAATCCGTTAGGTCTTTCTTAATGGCTGGTTCGTCGGCTTTTGTGCGGATGTACACTTTTCTCTTAGGTTTCCTGTTTTGTTTCAGTGCCAGGTTAACGTCCACTAGAACCATGTCGTGGTCACTTATCCCCGGGACTACTGTGGTCTTCTCAATTATGTTGGGGTTATTAACTAAGACCAGGTCCAAGAGATTACCATTTCTAGTTGGTTCCTGGACTGTTTGAAATAACCCGTGGTTATCCATTAGGTTTAGTAGTTTCTCTGCTTGGCCTGTGTAGGCCTGACTGTTGTCAGCTACAGTAGTATCCCATTTGATGCCAGGGGTGTTGAAATCGCCAAGAATGATCACATTGTCAGAGTTTATTTTTGCTCCCATTTTACCTATAGACCTGTCAAGTTCATCCAGACTATTGCCCTGGTCTGATGGGGGTCTGTAGTATGTACCTATTATCAGTGGTTTCCTTCCTGCAAGTTGAGTTTGTGTCCACAGAACCTCGCAGTCTGTGTCAAGGTCTGGCCTATGGGTAACAATTAGATCATCTCTGTTGGCCTGAAATACACCACCTCCTTGGCCAGTTTGTCTGTCTTTCCGGTGTGCTATGTAGTTGCTGGGGAATATTTCACTACTTGCTATGTTTTGGTTGAGCCATGACTCTGTACCTGCTACTATATCTGGCTTGTAAGTGTCAACTACTGTCGCCAGTTCAGCTGTTTTGTTCCGCACACTCTGACAGTTTACTAGCAGAAGTTTACTTTTAGATCTCTTGTGACTATGACCCCTCGTTTGAGAATTACCCTGCTTTGATTTAAGTGGGGTGGATGAAGCCATTGGGATTTCGTCTGGTAAACTTGAGTCAGAACTCAGCGTGTCAAATGAGTTTACTGAATGGAATGTTTCATCAGTGATGTCGAATATGGCCGATGCAAAGTTGGGTATACCACAGTCACAACATACCCACGAGTATGATCGGTGGGTTTCTAGTGCACTGTATACTTGAGAACATAGCCCAATGCAATCACTGTGGTACCATCTATCGCATTCATCACAGCATATTGCATTATGGGTGTTACGTACTGCCTTGTTACAACTCCCACATGGAAACTTTGGTGGTCTAGGCCCTGGGTTGATCTCAATATCCCCGCTTAAGATCAGAACCATGATCAGTGAAAACTTTGTGCCACTATTGTGCAATAGCATTTTCTTGCTACTGACGTGAGTTCCGTTAGCCCCGCTGTGCTTAATCATGAAAGCAAAAGTGGCCCAGTCAGATGTGCAATCTGTTCTGAAGTCGCATGTGACCTGTACTTTCTTTATCTCCTGTTTGTCTTTTGGCTGCGATCCTGGCTCAGCCCTGCTAAGTATTGTGCAAAGGGCTAGGAATATACAAGTGTAGTGGAGTTCCACTACTCGTTGATCTCGTTGTGTTCAGAAAAAATTGAAGCGAAAACCTGAGAATGACTTAAATTGGTAATTTAAAAGTAAAAGTAGTAAAAGAAATACAAATTGTAATAGATTGTGTAATACTGTACTTACTTTTGGAGAGTCTTTTTATTTCCCTCGGTGTCTTCAAGTCATCTGGTTGCTGAGCCGTCTTCACAGTTTCTCCCAGTCAGGACAGCTGACCCTCAGGACACACCTAACGATAATAATTATGAATTGATAATTAGTGTGATGACAAATCATCTCCAGGCAAGACTGACAATAACAATGACATTATAACACCACACAATTCAACTATCCCATTGCTTAAATACATGTCGAAAAGCTCTAGACAATTGCTTTTAATAGTGTTACTACAAATGTTCCACTTCAGCTCAACAGTAAGGAACAACTCAATGTAAATTGTAAAGCACTTGTACAAACTCTTCACTGTGTCTTTAAGTCACCTGGTTTGCTGTGCCCTCAAATGGTCTAGTCATCCCTCATCACAGGTTTCTCCCAGTCAGGACACACCTACATTTAAATATATAAAAAGATAATTAGTGTGATGCAAAAAAACCATTTCAGATTAAAACCATAATAGACCATGATCATAGTATCACAAAATTAAATCATCTCCTTGCTTGAATACATAGATGTAGAAAGTGTTTAGCTATGGAAAAGTGTTTTAAACACTAGTTGTGTGTTATGCCTTTTATGTGTTTTTCAAGAAATCACCTATGGATGATGCTGTCTTGTTATCTTGCTCTTGTGTCTCCAAATACCCTGGTCTTCTCCAAGACAGTCTTGTCAGGTTAAGACAGGAGTCATCACTACTGCATCAGTCAGCAGACACCTAACTATACAGATATTAGATGTTACACACTTGTCTCAAGTAACACTATGATAAAAATGTAATTTTTTGAAAAATGCAGACTTGGAAATTTGGATTTTTCTCACCTTATCTTCCTTAAACTTGGCCTGGCCCAATCCATGTCAGGTTCAGACAGGAGTCATCACTACTGCATCAGTCAGCAGCCACCTAACTATACAGACATTACAAGTTACACAAAATCTCAAATAATACCACATGCCCGTAGCCAGGGGGGGTAAGTTCGGGGGGTTCGGAAGAACCCCCCCATAAGGCTCAAAGGTCCACTTTTTGGTCCACTTTTTATGTAAAGGTCCACTTTTTGGTCCACTTTTTATGTAGATTTTTCTTGAAAAGATGGACTGGAATCGTAGAAAAACTGCTCCCTTTGTCATTGAATAAAAATTTATCTCTGATTTTTTCTTGGAAATCCTCTCAAAAATGCACAAAATGCCATTTTAGAAGGTTCATTTTTCAAAATTTTCCAGGGAGCATGCCCCCGGACCCCCCTAGGAACCTCGCGTCTACGGCGCTTGAGGTCCCCTCAAGCAGTGAGAAGACCCCCCCCCCCAATCAAAATCCTGGCTACGGGCATGTACCAGATAGCTGTAAGTGATAAAATGCAGAATATAGATGTTTCTAACCTGGCCAGTACCACGTCTCATTGCACCAGTACCGAATATACCACACAACTAACTGACCCTCAGAACACAGCTAACTCAGACAGGAATTTATCAGTATGGAAAAAATGAATAATTACAAAGAGTTATCAATCTATCCTTAGTATCCTACAGGACGAAAACTGTAGTGGTAGCACTGGTTGAGCAAAGGGAAGCAGCTGATGAACAAGAAAAAAGAAACCACAACTAGTCTTGATTATATATAATGTAGTAACAATATAAGTGGAACAATCAGATGAAAGAAAAGAGCATAGCATGACAGATTTCATTAACAGTCTCTTCAGCGACCAACTTAAAAGGTGGACGTAAAGATTAAGGAGGTGCACAGGCTAGGAAAGAAAGAAAAAAGTCGACCACTCAAGATCACACTGGAGAGGAAAGAGGACAGAGCTATTATCTTCAATAGGCTCCCCAAACTGAAGGATGCTGAGGACAAGTTAAGAAAAATAAGTGTCCCAGCAGATCTCACTTCAGAGGAGAGGGAAAAAGTCAGACTCCTCGTTCAGGAGGCAAAAAAAAAACACATTAAAGGAAGAGACGGGGGAATGGATAGTGACGTAGTCAGGGGGACATACCCAAAAATGCAGATCATAAGGAAAAGACGTACAGTGAGAAACAGACCAGAAACAAAAGAATAGATGCACCAGTAAAGACGAGGAAACAATTGTCAACATCATGTACACTTAGTAAATGTTGACTGTATCACTAATAAAAAAGTTCTTGGCAACTATAGATGAACTTCAAAGTTTCTTGATGTCACCAGAGATGCATATCTCGATCAGCACGTAGAAAGGGCAACTAGGAAACAAGCCAGTCAAGAAAGTAGTAATTTGCTGGACTTAATCCTCACAAATGAAGATGGAATCTGTCTATAAGACCACCTATCAGGAAGAGTGATCATGTGACAATATCTTTTCAATTTAACTGCTATGTGGAAACATGTGTCAAGAGTCTTGAAAATACAACAAAGGTAACTATGAAAAAATGGAAGAGTAACTAACATAGTAACAATGGACTGGCAAGATATTCTGGGAGATCTGACTGAGTACTGAAGAGAGTTGGGACGTCTTCTCAAACAAAATCACTGAAAGAGTGGACAGAAATGTACCGAAAGTAAATGCCTCCAAGAAGAAGAGAAAATTGTCCTGGAGAGATAAGTCACTCAACTGAGTCAACACTAAAAAATAAAATAAAAATGAACAACAAACAGAAATAAGTACTGGAAGAAGTTTTGTGAGTCTGGGAAAGTGAAATTGACTATGTCAAATACACCAGGCTAGATGAGCTACAAGAAAGGCACTGAAAAAATATGAAACGGGCAAAGCGAGGAACATTAAGAAACACTTTTCTGGAAATATGTAAATGCAAAAACTACATTGTAAGTCTCGCCAAGGTAACCAGAACTGAATGATGGAGTTGCAATGGCTCGCTCAGACATGGAAAAAGCAGACGTTTTGAACAGATTCTTTGTCAGCACTTTTACAACAGAAGATCTAAGTCTAACACACATACCAGACCCGGTCAAACAACAGTATTGTGAAGAACTGAATGGAGGAAGTTGGCCGGAGATTAGGAAATCTGAATCCAAACAAGGCAATGGGTCCCGATAAGATCCATCCAAGGGTACTAAAGGAAATGGCGGAATTGGTAAGAATCCTACTCAACTCTACTCTACATACATGTATGCATTACTGGCAAATTGAATCAAGCATTTAGTTAATTTACACTTGAACAGAAAGTTGTTCCTCATTTCATAACACTACCAACAAGAAGAATAATGCATTTCAAACATCAATTCATGATCACATTAACAACACTCAAGCACAGTTCATATGGACTGTGAATAGTTGGCCATACATGCGTGCTGTGCTAAAATACATTTTGTAAAACCGTAAAAGGTGTAAACAGCATGTCCAAGGTAATATCTTTGATACATGCATGTGTTATGAAAACAAAGCAACTTCAACCAAGGAGTTTCTACTATCATCAGAATACTAGTAATTACATGTACAAAATAGAGGACTTCTAAGAACATTGAAAACAACAGCTCTTAATATCCATAATAATGATGATTTTGAAAAGTGGCATATTTACTACTAGTATGAAAATTCATGGATTGAATTTTTTTTGGGGGGAAGTTGCCCAAAATACAAATGTTTATGAACATGTTAAACATGAATGTACAGAGAAAAATGGGCTCCACGGGGAGTAAAAATATCATATGACATTCAAATCAACTTTTTGGGCTAAATACACAGACACGCACCCTGCATCTGCTTGGAGCTTACGCGCCATTTTTGGCATTTTGGCGCGAAATTGGGTTTAATTATGTCCAGGTGGTGGCCGAGCACGCCGGTGTGAGTTTCAAACAAATTAAAACATTTTCATACCAGTTTTCCACCACCGAAATTAGCCCATAGTTTCACTCCATGTCACTCAACACGGGAGAAATATATTCAGTTCTCCAGCAAGGACAACAACTCAAAGGCTAAAGCAAGAGATGGGCACGAGAACGGTGAATAAAAGCGAAAATTTATACATCATGGACAAGTACAAAAAATACGCAGAAAACACACAAGTTTCCACAGAATATACGTCATTTGTAGTTACGGGTTTGTTGTTATACATTTAACGAGATAGTTTGTTGCCTTACCTTATAAAAAGGAGTCTTTCCAACACCACGCCGCGCCGTCCGGTCGCCATTTTCAACTCTTGTCCGAAATTTTAATACTTGGTCAGGAAATCCACAATTTCTCCCTCAAACGTCCAAAGACGGGCTTCGATCCACGAAGGAAGCATTCCAAAGACTTGACAAACTTGTTACGATAGAAATTTTGCTAGCCAGAAGCCAGAATTTTACCCAAAATGTTGTGTTCCTATGCCTGGCTGTCCAAATCCCACGCGGCACGCGGCACGACAGCGTGCACGATAGGGCTGCGTACCTAAACGTAACATCAGGTACAGGTACAGGTACCGGTACAGAGGTTTAGGTACAGGTCCGGACCTGTACCTGTACCTGAACAATTTGACAAATTAACACGTGGGGGGGAAGGTGAGGAAGGGAAGGGAAAATGACTGACCTCTGCCTGATTTGAGTTTGTTGACCAATCACATACAACCCTGGATCAGCCACACTCTCGCGATGTCTCGTGAGACTGAGGATCTCAAATCAATCGACGGTGTTTACGTCTTTTCCAGTGCTAATTTTTCGTCTTTGTGGTAGGATTTACCTATCTTTAGTCATATACATGGTGTAAACTAGCTATTTCGGTATATACTCGTTACTTCATGATCCGGTATTTTGGACCTGTACCGAAACGATTTTTACGGTATTGGACCGGTACAGTGTACCGGTCCGCAGCCCTAGTGCACGAACACCTGGTGGAACGGACGGTACCATGTCTGATTTCTTGATAGGGGTTAGAAAAGAATTCTCAAAGCCTAATCATCATCGTTTTCCTACGTTTGCGATGAATTTAGCAAAATTGCTATAAATCACCTAATTCCCTTCCTACTTCAATGCAACCAGACCACCATTTATCTGTTAACGGCAAATTAAGTTATAAAAATAATGGCTCTAACCCTATATTCCCCCCGCGCTTATTTAGAACAGGCTCACAGGGAGTACTATTATTTACGAAACTTACGAAACCGGTGTGCATGGATCAAAAGCGAGCAGGACTGCACCGTAACGTTGGCTGCGCCACTCCTATTACTGCAGTGATTGTTTATGGCCGCCTAGGGGCGCTTTTGATCCATGGCTCAGCTCTTTCAACAACAGGTGGTGCAATGGAGGCAGACCGGCATATATTTTGCCAGCATCATGCGGTTTCTGTAGGACAACAGACATAAGCAAAGGCTTCAGAGTACAATTGCCAGTATTTCAGTCGCACAAACCTTCTCTCTGTTGAATAGCTTCACTCTTCCAGTTGCCATTTGTGGAAGAAAACAGCAGTCGACTCCGGCGCGGCGCATGTTAAATAACTACAGCTGATCAGAAATAAACAACCCCAAGCTATGAAAATCTATACGATCGTCCCTCCAGACATCTGCTTGGCCATGGTTTCTATTCATATGGTAATATATTGGACAGCGAAAACTTCCCAAAGACATTGACCAATTCTGCAATGGTCAGATGATCGTAATATCACTTTTTGCAGTATAACTTCAGAACGCAGCAAATTTTGGGGAAGGCAATTAGTGGGAAAAGAATATAATGACCATAAGGAGTATACTCTGAAAAAAAGAGAATATTTTTCTAAATTTAAATTGCAAAAGCGGAAATCCATCCCTTATCACACCCTCGTTTTGGAGCACCCGTTCGGAAAGGGTCCGTATCTCGCAAAGGAAGAAAGCCTCCTAGCTCATTCCCAGATTTCGGTATTTTCGCGAGTTGGGAAACGAGTTAGGCTCTTATGGAGGTTATATAGTTTTTCTTGCTATTGTTCTGACCTTGAGACTAACCCTGAATATATACCTAAATATCGTGAATTTATCAGAAATTCCGCGTACTGTACTCTTGTATCTGTTCATCTTGAGCCAAATATTTCTAGAACGGCCTGTACGAGCGGCTGAATTAGGAGCTTTTTCGTCAACAGTTTTGCTATTTCAATGTTCACGAAGTATCTCTCCGTACCGTTTGTACAAGATAAAACTCTTGTAGCTCATTGACATCTATTGAAACACTCTGCTGCAGTTTTTGCTAATAGTAGACATTTTGCAGGTTAACTTCGAGCATGTCTAATGTTGGCTAACAATGCTTCAAATCCTGAAGCAAAGGTAGCATGTACACGTCAACATTCAGTTTCCCACTAAAGTAAACATACACAAGAAACACGTGTCACACAAGAAACACGTGTCACACAAACTGTCATTGGTAGGGAACTTTATTTTCTGTATTATGTGCTGTTAACACAGCAGTACAGTCAAAGCAACCACGTGTTAATGATACCAGATGTGACACAAGTCCTACCCCCTACAACAGTAGCATAGATATAGCACAACCAACCTTGTCGTTTATCTATAACGCAAATTGCCTGAGAAACCTGCATCAAATGAGTAGTAATATGAACTATCATTTTACCACTATGACATTCGGGTTAAATTGAATCTAGCTATAGATTGAATTAAAGAACTAGTAAGAATATCCACCGTAGATACTGTTCACTGTAACTTGTGACAATCATGGAACTACAATGTTAATGTAAAAGAATTGTACATTAACATGGTACAATGCACAATTATTATCATCTTCAAGCAACAACATGGCTATCTATACTTTGAAATCCATTCTTTGTGTAGTTTTCTCATTGAGTATCCCGACTACCACATACTGGGTAACTATCAGAAATTTTCTGTACTGTTGAGACATTCTCTGTCGCCTCACAATCATGATTATAAGGATCCATCCCATGGTGTCAATTAGATTTTTTTGTAGTTCATAGTCAGTTGTTCACTTGACCGACCGTTGTCGTCGATGTGCCCATTTGCAGTGCTCTCGGCCTTACCATTTTGGCTCCCAGGATAGCATGTTGCGGGCAGTTACCAGTATTAAGATATTATAGCAATCTCCCATCAATTATGCAAATTAGATCTTCATTTACATAATTTACATCTGCCAATTTCGGGACCATTGAGAGCGAAACATTGTTAGATATGTAAATAAAGACCCAATTTGAATGTCATGGGTGGAGAATATGATCGACTGATATAATCCGTGATAAAAATGAGGATCTTATTTTCAGTGTGAAAAATATATAATTTCGTCAGTCCGAACGGTTAACATTATTTGGCGAAGGTATGAGATCGTGGAACTCTTGATACGCATTGTTTGCTTTTCGAAATAACGTTATTCACAACCCCTGGTGCCAGGTTCTGTCGGAATAATATAAAATGGATTACCTGGTGGCAGGAATCAAGAGCTGATCTGGAAGCATGATTGCTTTCGTCAGAAAGGTATGATTTTTGGTGACCAGCTCTGGCGTGTCTCCGTATTTAGGTCAACGTTATAACTCGAGTATTTGTGGGTGGATTTTTAAAAATCTTTGGCATGTGGGTAGCTGTTGTGAAAATGTAGTTCAAGGTCAAAAAAGTAAAAAAAATGGTCCACCTGGCTTTTCCGGAATTCCCAACCATACTACAGCGGAGCTTTTGTGCATTTGTTGATTGTACGTGTGCAGGATAACTAGTTCTTTGTGGTCCTATGTTCAATACTATCAAAAGGGTCTGTGTGGTGTAAATCTTTATATTCATTGACTTGCAATATATCTGTTGGAGATGATAAGAAAATGTATTTTGGTGTCATGCACTTTAAGGCTAAATAGGTACACATTGCTTACTAAGTTACTATGTTAATGTGTGCTTCAATTCATGAAAAGTGGACTGAAAACTGGTGGCATCAATCTTAGACCACACCAATTTAATTAATTGGTTCTCAGATTCCCCTGCTTCATTTTGTGATTTGCATTAATAAAAAATATTCTGTTTCTGAATCAACTTCAAAATGTTCATATTTTGGACAGTTCAAACAAGCTTCTTGTCTTCCCAGTTGTTTTTTCAATCTATCAATGCAATGGTTTGCTAAAAAGTTTAAACTAAAATTCATTGTTTGAATTATATACATGTACCAGCTTGGTATGTTGACTTCATGGCTCCAATCATAGCTTTGGGGGTTATCAGAGGATGACAAGGTCTGTTTTTAATTTTTTTCACAAAGTCGCTTCATATTTTTTCTAAAAAAAAAAACCGGGAACCAACAAATGAAACTGGTGTGGCCTTATGATAACTTGAAGGCAGACTACATTGTATTGCTTATACATGTTGTGTGCAGAGAAGTAGGCAAAGTGCAGTATGTAAGAACAAGGACCTGGTGGGTTTTGAATGGGACTAGCCTTATAATCTCCAAGCAGTTGAGAGATGGGGCTCGGTTTTAGAGTGTTCCTAATAGAAGTAAGAAAAATACCAATAGAAACAGGAATAAAATTAGCCTCAACACTGACCAGCACCCTGCATCTGCTTGGAGATTATAGCCTTACTGTATCCTATTAGTAGTAAGAGTGACAAACAACAGAAGTAAAGAGAAGACACAACAACCAGGGATTGCTTGGCCTCATCAAGTGTGATTTGTCTGGTTTAATTTGATTGATCGCTTCCATTTTTCCGAGTGGAACATACAGTACGCTGCATGTGGATTCCTATCATAAAGTTAGACTTGAGTGTGACTTCTGAAATTAACACTACTGGTACAATTATACATGCACTCTCTGGAGGGAAAAAAAGGAGGCGTTCATTTTACAGTGACAGCCAAGCGTTTTGTACAGTGCAACTTCCTTCTTCTTCTTCTTCATACTGTACAGACGTTTAAAATTGCTAGGCATTTGCCAAGGAGAAATTACCGTGGACTGACATCTCCTGCAGAAATTACAGCAAAATTATCCCTTTGTACAGGTCTAAAATTACTCTAGTACAATTCTACCATCATTTTAAAACGGACAAAAAATATTTCCTCTGATTTTTGTAGGAAAAAATCATCTACAAATTTTTTAGGGGGAGGGGGGCTCCAGACAGCAATGTCACGAAATGAATAATAGACGCTGGTTCCGAAGACATATGGCATCCTTTTTTCTTGTGTGTTTGAGCAGCATTGGCTAGCAATACAGGATGCTCCTCTGCGTGAATAAAAACCAGGTCCAATTTAATCACAGTTGACTTAAATCCATCTTCAGCAATGTGGACCCACTAGTAGGTCACCTAGCTACCGACAAAATTTTTTCCTTTCTTGTATTGCTGCCCTTTTACGGGGCAGAACACATCAAATAAATATGATTACAAACAGACAGTGGAATAAAAAAGATGACAGCTACTGGGGGGAGGGGGGTTTTGGGGGGCAAAAAAACTGTACAAGTTTAGGGAGGTCAACTAGTGATGGCTGAATGGAATGAAGATGGGACTACAGGCAACATCTGTCTGATTGGGACAGACTAAAACTGTACAGGCACAAGTATTTACAAACTGTTGCAACATGCAACAGGGGAGCTATTTGGTGCTGTGCACACAATTCCACTTTGCGCAACCATCCACAAAGACGTCAGCAGTTGCACAATTCTTAACATGGCACCATCGCTCATTTGCTTACCGCACGTGCTTTCACAAACATGTCCGTATTATGGGGAATACCATTCCAATCCTTTCGAAAGTGTCCTAGTGTATTGAAACTGTCCTGAAAGACAACATCCACACTGACATTCTTCGCACATACTGTACAGTGAGACTGTTTTCACATAGTTCGACCTAACAAGCAACATTGGACAGCTATGTGTACAAGAAAAATAGAGCTATTTTAAATTTGGGCAGATCATTTGATTCTGGTGCTGCCCACCCTTGACAATTTCTATTTTACATGAGCTACACACAAATTTTTGTATTGGCAGAATTACATTTGAGACATTCATCAAGAGTGGCTTGCTACGGGGCTCTGTTGTACGCAAACGCCCACCATCGGCGAATCAGTCTGATCTCGTGCTTGGCGGGATGCCACTGCCGGATCTCCCATCATCATCCCCCCCGCCACCGTGGATTGCGTCGCAGCCAGCGTGAAGGGGAAAGCACCCGTGGCGTTTGCATGGTAATTACTACTGCTACTGCTACTTGTCCGCAGCTGCATGTTCATGGACCCCACCGGGGTGCAGTCCACCGAGGGCTGCTGGGGGTAAGTGTTCACGTTCACGTCCGCCGCGCCCGACGCCGAGTTGGAAGACGAGTTGGAGGAACTGTGTCTAGACCCGCCGCTGCTGCGCCCGCCGCTCCCCACCAGTCCGTGTCCACTCGGGGTGGAGTGGCTGGAGGACGGCGACTGGTGCGCGCCCGTCATGCCCACCCCGCCCAGCTGGGCCACCGGGTGTCTGTGGCCCGACACCCCCAGCGGCATGCTGTTCCCGTTGTTGGGGACCATGGTAACGGACGCCGGGTCTCCCCACACCAAGGGCCTGGCCTGCTGCTGCTGCGTCTGGTAGTACTGCTGCTGCAGAGGCGGCGGCGGAGGCTGCTGCTGCTGCTGAACGTGCACCGTGCGCAGCGAGTGTGCCTGGGCCGACCCGGGGCTATCGCAGTCCATGGCAGCCTGTGTGGTGGTCGACAGTCCCATGGTTACATTTTGGTGGTGCGGGTGATGCGAGTGATGGGGGTGGTGGTGCGAATGATGGCCGTGTTGGTGCGTGGGATCCGAGCGAGCACGAGCGCCCGACGTGGTTCCTCCTGCAGAGCACAACAACCAGTTAGAACCGACAACACACTGAGCACACAAACAGGAGGAACAAAAAGCTGTCACAATTTGCAGGTGGCATGCAGCAGACTACTGCCCCATTCCTCCCCTAGCAACGTCACCCTTTAACCCACTGTTTCCCTTCAAAACCAGGTGCAATTGCAGGCCAGCTGCAAGTTGCCCAAACTTTAGAAAACGTAAAAGAATAACACAGAACATGGAAACCAGGCAATGGATAACATAATGCAAAAGGACAACAGGGACAGAAAAAACAAGTGTGTGCAGATATCGTAGATAATAATCATGGAATGGGACAACTGTAGACCATTATATCCTGCCAAGCAGACCGATGAATCACCACAGAATGTACTGGTTAGTGATACTTAAAAGGGCAATGGTTGGGAAACAACCCTCAGGAGGTCACGTGTGTGTGTGAATTCTTGTTATTTTGCGTTTGTGAAATGAATACAACATGTCCCAGGAAGAGATGAAGCACACAAGGGATGGGTCCTGCACTGGCTACCCGTCTGTACCCGCTGCTAGCACAGTGAGCGAGTCGGCTCAACGTTGTCTCATGTTCTGCAGTCTGGAACTTCTGTCTTTGTCCAGCCGTATTAGACTGATTTAATCAGAGGTACTACAATACTACCTTTTCAACTACAGATGCAGAAGATGTAAATGAAGCTAAGCAGTAATTTTCTTTATTTCCTTTCTGACAAATCGTAACTGTTTGAAATTTCCGTAAAATTGCACAAAAACTATCTGCGAACTATGGAACTGACAGACTTTTGTTATTGGTGCAACTTTTGTAAAGGAATTGCAATCTTTCTTTTCCCCACTGCACCATGGTTTCTGTAGGTATCGTTAATTTGGATTCTTATTCTGGTTAATGGTATTGTCTTCCAAACTGCAGTCATTGCAATGACAATCAGCTATGCTGGCACCAGATACAGAAGGATAGCCAGTCAAGGACCCATCCAAATTTCAGTAAAATCAACTAGGACGGAGGTACTAAAGTCCACTTACAATGTGAGTCTCTACTTGCTAACGTTAGTAGCCACAGACCTTGAATCTGCACAAGACAGAACAGTCATGGGCCTCGTGCAAATGAGTATCGGAAAAGTCGCAAAGAAGGTAACACAAAAGGAAAATGGAAAAGCAAAAGATGGAGAAATAGGCAAAACGAAAGCCAGACAATGTGGGCCTTACGGAAAAAAGAGGCAAAAACTCAGAAAAGGCAAAAATCAAGCAATGGGAAAGGAACCATTGCAAGCAAAGTCAGAACCAAAGAATGAAAATAAAATACCAGAACTCGATGCCGATGACCCTGCACCTGAGCTTTGCTCCATTGCGGGGCTGGTTGATACACTATTACTGGTATTCGTACTCTCATCCGCCGTCCGCTTGAAGAAGTTGTGTTGTAACGCATGGAACGGTGTTATCCTCGTCTTGGGGTCAAAGTCCAACATTCGCAATATCAAGTCTTTGAACTTGAGATAGTCTGCAACACTGTGGCCGGCCTCGCCCATCCGCCGCCCGCCGGGGCCGCCCGTCTCCGCGCCCAGGATGTCGTGCAGTTTTCTACTGCCCGCCGGCTTGTACTGAGACAGAGGAGGGGGAGAAAACAGAAGTGCATGAGTCAGTGAAGGTTTAAGACATCCAGGTAATAAAATACACTAAGATTCAATAGTCTGTACTATAAGTGTCACTGACGAAAGGTATTGGATGCTACCTGAAACGTCTGACCGTTTCCAAAATCATATCCAGTTGCTTGAGTAACTGGCACATCAGTGCATACATGGATTTGCTTTTACACAACCTGTGCTCCAATCAGAAGTTGCCTGATAGACATCGAAATGTAAGCAGGTCATGGAAAAAGAAAATCCCCATATTCCATCAGTGCATTTTTATTCACATTTGTAGAGAATCAGACAAAAGCAAATATGCTTATAGCAGCTCTCTCGATTGCTTGTTCAGTTGACAGGCCGCTTTTTGACAAGGTTGAGGGGCACGGATTATACATAAACTAAAACAAAACAACAAATACGTAAATAAGTAGGTAAGTAAGTTGTACAATCCATGTTCATACATATGTCCAGCTCTAATATGGAGCTGTAGAGACAGGAAATCCTACCTTTTTCCCGTCCTTGCTTTTCCTAATGCTGTACGTCCCGTCTGGGTGCTTGTCGAAATACTTGCGTGCCTTGGGTGCCTGGTCCAGGCAGTGGGCCGGAGGAATGCCCAGCACTTCCACTATCTTGTTCATCTGATCAACCTGAGGGAACGTGACAGGGGAATTAATTAAGACGACCTCCTTATCAGATAAAGAAAGTGTCGGACAGTCCGGATGAAAGAGGAAACTGCTGGTTACAAAATTGAGGTCTCCAGCCATCACTTAATAGAGACGGTAGACAATATATAAACTCCCTGGCACATTTGATCAATTGCTGATGTCACGTATTGGTAAAGTCTTGTGTGAATGAGGTGACGTGTCTGTAACCGTAACAACTGCGAGTTTATGTTTGGAAGTGATTAGTCATTAATTTTCCTGATGAAGGCAAGAGTGGTCGTTGAAAATTTGATCTCTTTGCGGCCTCAGAGAAATGGACATGTTCGCAGTACTATACGTCAGTGAATTATTTGTTCGCGGTAATGATAAGTTCGCTGTACAGACGTGACCACGAAAACCGTGAATATAAAAGTACCCCCCAAAAATCATGATTTTCAGAATACTGGGTATTAACTCTTGTCCTGCTGGCAATTTTTGCACAATATTTTCAAATAATTTGAAGCCTTAATCAAGTCACAGATCCTTGACTTTTTTTTTGCCCTGCGGTGGCGCAGTTACTACCGCATCCGTTGCGCTGCAGTGTGATGCGTTGCACGAGAAGTATCCCCAAATTATACATATACAGGGCACTATATAGATGGTACTGTACAAATGTATGTGTAACCCATATATATATGGGTCCCGCAGGACAAGGTATGGGTTGGAGACTGACCTCGTTTGATCCGCTGAAGAGCGGTTCTCCTGTGTGCATCTCCACCAGAATGCAGCCGAGACTCCACATGTCGATGGCCATGTCATACGGGATCCCCAGCAACACTTCTGGTGACCTGTAGAACCTGCTCTGGATATACTGGTATATCTGTAGACACACACAAGGCACACATTCAGGGCAACTGCATCTATCAATGTGTCTACAGAACAAAACATTACACTACACTGAAGTAAATTCATTCAAGTTGAACATCAAGAGTTTTCGGTGAGGCCTAAGAAAAAAAATGTTGTGTTTCCTGTTTGATCCTGAAAAAAATTAGGGTCGTACAGTTTTCAAGCTTTGTGTCAGAAAAGGTACTGTCTGCAATGGGGAAAAAAATCTGATGCAACATTGGTCGGAAATCCAACGATAACTGAAAAATCCGGGTTTCGCACAGATGCAGTACGTTCTGCCGACGTGCTCACAATAACGCTGGGCTAACTCACCCTTTGTCCTAATTGACATGAGCTCCCAAAGTCCACAATCTTAATTGCACTTCTCTTGGGATTGCACAGGACAATGTTCTCTGGCTTCAGGTCACAGTGGATGATGCTGAGTTCTGGCGTGGAGAGGAACAGCAGGGCCGTGCACATCTGCTGGGCAAACTTGCGCGTCAGGTTGAGCGACACGCCCCGGAAGTTGGTGTTCCGCAGCAGGTCGTACAGGTTGTAGGACAGCAACTCGAACACCAGGCAGAGGTGGTTACGGAACATGAAGTGCCGCTTCAGTTTTACTGTCGGGGAGACAGACATTAACAATGATGAGAAACAATTTCTTCAGCTCACATTAACATTTTCAGAAAAAATACTCCACTATACAGTACCAATGAGCTCAATCAAAAGTTTTACTGTTGGGGGGACAGACGTTGTAATGATAAGGAACCGTTTCTATAGCTGACAAGTACTGTAAATCACGTCATGCCTACAACATACGTGATACTAGTTTTGCTGGGTTTGACTTATTCTATTGAGGCTGTGGCAGACGAAATTACCCACTTCTTCTATGATATGTGGGTTCTTTGATTTTGGTAGTAGGATTGTTTTCTGGCGGTGGGGAATAGTGGTAGGAAATTAAAGGTGTATTTTGGACACAATGGTAAATAATTGGTTTCTGATATCATCATAAATTGAACAATTAGAGATGAAATGATTTTCGTCTTCCACTACATTCGTGGAACAATATTTACACATACTCTCTGACACAGGTAGTTTCATAACTTGGACCATTTCTGTCCAATACATGAAAAATACTCTACTGTAAAGTACAATAGTACTCGTTCGAAAAGTGAAGAAAAGACATTTTTTACTTACCAATGTAACACTTTCCTTCTGGGTCGTGCTTGTTCATTAGTTCTAACAACCGTACTTCGATCTGTGCTTGATTCAGAAATGCTTTCTTGTTCTTGATTATTTTTATGGCAACATACTCTTGGTCACCGTGATCGTATGCCTTCACCACCTGCAATAAACACACAAGTAAGACAATAGTTAAGTGATGACTTATAATAGTGTCTAGTAACATTAGCTGATCAGTTTCTGGTGGAAGAACTAATATTACAAAATTATACTAATAAATTTTCCTCCTTATTTTGAAAACTAGCTAGCGTCATAAAAAATACCTAGTGTAGTATTGTCCTCTTTTCAGGTGTAGATGGAGGTTAGTTCAACTTTGGCAAGAAAACTGATGGCAAAAAGGTTTTGAGGTTAGGGTTGTTGACTCAGAATCTGAAGGTTCTGGGCTTGAACCTCTGGCATGCCCTGGTGTTGTGTCTTTGAGAAAGGCACTTTACACCTATTTCCTCACTTGACCCAGGTGTAGATGAGTACCTAGCTTTAGATAGCTTCTCGGATTCGGGCGTAAGGCCAGAGGCCCAGTGTTTGAGGAGAGCCAAACCTACATCATGATAAAGATCCCACTACACTCAAAAAGTGTAGTGTGAGTGGTTCAAACCTTACACTCTGGACACTCTTCTACACAGCTTGTACCTACTGTACAAAAACTGGTGTGTTACACTAAAAGGCGGTTTACTGGTTATTGGTACAAAACAAAAGATGCTCACCTGGCCAAATGATCCTTTCCCTATAAGCGAGTCAATCTCGTATCTGTCCTCCCACTTCTCTCCTATCCTGACGATGTAGTCGTAGTTGTCATCGTCATAACCGTCGTTGTACACTTTCCTCTCCTTCTTATGGCTTGTGTCGTCACCCTGGCCCTGTTGAGCCCGCCGTTTTTTCTTTGCATAGTAAACCTGGAAACAACCACACGTCAGGATTACTGTTGTGTACACCTAAGACTTGAACAACTTTCCTGTTTGGAGTTTGCAATATCGCAGTTTTCTGGATGATGCCCGCATGCTTTCTGCAATGTTCCACAGTAGCAGAAGACCAGTGTACATGCAGATTGACTGGACGTCCAGGCTCCAATGCTGACATACAGTACCTGCTGACACAACACAGCATTTTCATTCACAGCCACCATGCCAGTCTTTAGATGTGTTTTATATATACTTAAGGCCACACTGACTTGATTATATGGATGACATCCATGTGCATCAATTTTAATCCATTTCCAAAAAAAAAATAAAAATTTGGAATATATTGTTTCTTTAAGTACTTGAGGGATGACAGGGGTTCAAAAGAAAAGGAGAAGCTGCTTGAATTGTTACTTGTTTGCACCAGAAAGTCTTCCAAAGTCAAAGATATGAAAGAAAAAGAATAACGTATACCATGTTCAGTCATTTGTTCAAACTTCCTGATACATTTTACAATGAAGGCAACTTTTCTTTTTGCCCAACTTTTTTCCTTACACGTTTGCATCAGTTTTGGAGTAACCTAAGGGATGTCATCCATATTAATCAAATAAGTATGGCCTTAAAGTGCAAGAAATGCCAGTAAGTGGGGAAGAGGGTTTAATGTCTGCTAGACAATGCAGCAGCATTTTGAAGTTGTATTTCTGACAATTGATCAATGTGCTTCATCTCTTTCCAAAGAAATAAAGGTGTATTTGATGTGAGATAAAGTAACGGAACCGATAAAAACACAAATTGATGCACTGAGCAAGACTAATATTACGAAAAAATGCAAGGAAAAATATCAAAGAGCACTTTGACCATACGTAGAAATATGACCATAATCCAGAAAGTTTATTAGTCATGCTCTCAAGTTGCCTGGTTAGAAAACTGGTAATAACAACCTCAAATTGCAATAAAAATACTATAATAAAGGCCCAGGTCAGCCTACCCTATCTCACAGCATAAATAGATCTTTTGTGTTCAACATTTTTTCTAGTCATGCTTCTTCTAAACAGTTCAGATTTCAAATCTCCAATTTTAAGAATAGATGCACAGATCTAGACAGTACATAGATTACGTGTTGCATTTGTGCTAAGAAAAGAGTGGTTCAGGTCTGCAAGCACAGTAGACATGAATAATATAAATAACAATATACAGAATATGAGTGTGTATATGGCTGGCTCCCATTCCCCACTTACCAGAGTAGGAAGGGGCATGTGTCAGTCAGATATTGTGAAGACATCATAACTCACGGTTACAAGTACAACGGAAGACGGGCAACAGATGAAGGGAAAGGGGGGAGGGGGGTTGTAAAAGATGGAGGAGGAACATAGAGTATGGCATATAGTTAGAGAAAAGCATCACCAACAACTCTCCAGAAAGCAGAGCAGTTAGGAAATCAATCGTGATACTCAACAAATGCATGTGGCACAAATAATGCAATCTTGATTCAAAGCAAAAGAACTTCTTAAAAACCAAAGCAAAGGATTGTTCTCAACCGTTCTCTGCACCATGCAAAAACCCACTGGCAAGCCACAAGGCTCTGCAGTGCTCATGACATAGTTAGGGAGAAAGATTCACCCAGATGGACTAGTTAGGCAAACTTTAGTCTTCATGCCACATCAAACGGTTAAACCCTCACCACCACAAAAAAAAATATTTGGGGTAAGAAGAAGAAATTTCAACCTGGCACGGGGGCCAGTTTAGTTCGGGATTAGTATAGTGATGAAATGTGACAAACTTTTGAGGGAGAACATAAAATGTAGTGAAGAACAAACTTGTATGAGACACAGAGAACCTTACAAGCAAAACTTGTGACAGTTTTGTTGCTGTTACTTGGAAGGATTTGACTTGTAAGGTTCAGAGAGGTGTGTTTCGTCATGTCTCACTGTTTGAAACCTTTTCCTGTCGCTGGTGAAAAATGGCAAGCGATGTCGCCACGGGGGTTAGTACTTTCTGTGAGTGGTCACGTGGAGGCAAACGGAAAAGGGCGGTCGGGACAGACAGAATGTCTTGGAATGACTGTTAGCCGTCAGGCTGGCAAGTGGGTTTTTGCAGAGAACAGAGAACACATAAAGAGACCAGGCAGTTCCTTCTAGCTGCTTCAACAGTTCCACCAAGTAAAAAAAAAACATCTCTAAACGTTCAGGCAGAACCGGTGAAACAAAGAGAGAAGAGAAAACTTCCTGGGGATTTAATAGTGAGAAGGAAGAAATCACAAGATTTACAGTCAGGGCTCAAAATACCATATGCAGGTTAGCGCAGGTAAAATTGAAGCTGTGCAGGTATTTCTGATGTCTACCTGCACCTAACCTGCACTGGTCCACGTACTGGGTTTATGTACAAATGTAGATTTTCAACAACTTTTTTGATTGTCAACACCTAAAATGTAAAATAATGGCAGTGGTTTCTGAATGGTTTTTGTGTGAGCCATACTTTCTAAGGTCTGAGTGGTGCAGGTAAAATTTGTCTGGTACAGGTAATTTTCAATATGGTACCTGCATCAGTGCAGGTGTGCAGAAAAAAAGGATTTGGAACCCTGACTGTACAGTGATTCTCTCAAACATGGGAAAATGGAGAAGAACTAATGGTGAAGAACATTATGAGTGGAAAGATGCGGCCACACCAATTTGACGAATAGTTTCTCAGATATTCTTTCCCCCTTAAATTGAATAGAGAAAGCCTAAGAAGTAAGAGCTCTTACAAAAGTTTTCACAGTTTACATGGAGACCTCATTCGCTTTCTCGATTCAACTTTATTTTGCGGAAAAAAAGATCCAAGAAACAACGAAGATCAAAAAGGCATGGCCAGATAGGCAGAAAAAGTGGAGTTATGTACACATAAATAAAGAACTGGTACACACCACATTTGAGCAACCCCTTCCAACCACATGTACTAAGAATGTTGCACCATACATGTAGGATGTAGATTCAGGTAGTGCCAATCAGAAACCAAAAGGATTTTTTGGAACATGAAACATAATCATATTTTCTTTCCAAATGGTTTCTTATACTTAGATGTGTTCAAATTCAACATGCTTAAAAAGTGAACAATTGAGACATCATTCAATGTAGACGAAAATAAAATTTCCATATTTTCAAAAAAGCCCTTCGAATTAAAATTCTATTCAGGAAAGGTCACAAGTTATGTTTCACTTTCCAATGAATTTGGTAGGACTTGAAGAAAAGAGCCGAGATTGTCAGTTAAGACTTGATGTTTGTTTGTTTGTTTTTTTGTTTACCTCGTTGATATGTTTATATGTCTTGATCAGGTCCACGCTGAGTTTGCGGAGCGGGGCACCAGCCGGGTCCCGAAACGTGAGCGGGATTCGACTCTGCAGTGCCTGCATCTCCTGAGTCTGGGAAAAGGAAAAAAAAGTACCAGATTAATTGCAGAACTACTAGTACTAGTATCCATCTCTACACAACAAGCATTACAGTTTACACAGGGCCTAGGAAAAAAAATGTTGTGTTTCCTGTTTCAGTCCTGAAAAAATTAGGGTCGGTAGGTAGGGATTATCTAGAATTTGTAGATCTCTAGACTAGTGATCCCACTTATACAATACAGTTTAACAAAGTAAAACTTGCATGAGGTTCCTTCTATTTTTTTTATGTCTATGCTAGAAGACCGATTGCGCAACGTTTCATCACTCAGTGGTCAGATCATGGAGCTAGAAAAGGTTGATCAGCTACCAAAATTCATGTCCCTTGCAGGGGTCCACACAAAAAAAGGCTTGGGTTGGCAGTTTTTTCTAGGGTGGATCTGGAAACAGGTCATTCTTTTACCTAGGAGGCCCAGTCAAATTTTACCGTGTCTTCCATTCATTTGCTCAAATCAGTTTACGTGTCAGTATATCATAAAACACTGATTTTACCAAGGTGTGTATATAAATTTTAAACCAACCTTTGTCACCACATTACCCCATTTATGAATAGGACTGGATTCTTAGAAATGGTTTAGGAAACAGTTGAATATTTTAGAGACTTAGTAAATGCACTTTTTAAAATAATTTTAAAGCAACTGGCCAATGCTAGACAATGTACATTATGCATTGCATAGAGAACATTGTTTCAGGCAAAACCTTTTACTAGTCTGAGTCCGACGGATTTTATATTACATATGTGTTGTGGCATACGTAATTGGTAATTTAATCCTTAGCAAAGGTTCAGAAAATATTATCTTAGAATACCAAAAATATGTTCTTATACTCTTCATCATAAATATACACATTTGCAATTAGGGTTAATTATCCATTTTCAAAAGTGTGCTTCTTAACTACTAAAATGTATGAGAAATACAAAATTGCGCTTGACTGTTACTTTCCTTTTCCTTTTCATATTTAAATTATTTGATATTAACCTTACAGCTGTAAAAGTTGGCTGTTTGAGTTGCATAATATATAGCATATCCATGCAGAGCAGTGCTTCCCCTTGCAAGTTGGCCTGTTCAGTTCAAGACACTGATCAGACCAAGACTTGTCTTGTCTTGTCAGTTCTTATTGTTCCTACCTAAGTCCTGAGCACTTTGCTGAGTTTGCAATATAAATTGCTGCTTTTCAGAAGAAAGTTGAACGACTTGTGCCAGTATCAAGGACTTGCACACTGTAGAATTTTTCTTTTTCTTTTCAAACTGGAAACTAGCAATTAGAATGTGTTTTCATTGCAGGCACGTCGGTAGAACATACTGCGCCTGTGCAAAACCCGGATGACATCCAGTCTGTAAGTTTTCAAATGTTTTGTCAGAAAAAATATCATCTGCAACAGGCAAAATTCTAATGCAAAGTTGACCCAACATTTTGCAAAGATGCAATACATGTATATTCTGCTGATGCGTTGTCCTTGTAGTAGCCTCTGCCAGGCTTCTGGAGCCGGCTGGAAAGAGTAGAAATTGGCCAAACAGAGAGATTGGAGTTGGTCCGCTAGAGTGGAGAGTTCAGTTTTCTACTCATTCCAGTCGCCTCCCGAAGCCTGATAGAGGCTACACTTGTAGTGCAACGCAAAAAAATTGATTTTTTTCTTCTCTTTTAAAATTTGGGCACAACTTCAGAATTAGAAGAGCTTTGGGGAAACACTGTCACTCGAGTCTGTTTTTACTTGCAAGCTGCAATAAGAGAAGGCAGCTGTAGTAGGTGTGTAGGGTTCAGGAAGAGGAAGGTCAGGCTACCTTGGACGGTTCAGCCCAGGACTGTTCCACCTGGATAAAGGGAGAGGAAAACTTGGCATAGAATTGCTTCCTTCGTCACAGCCAATCATGCAAGCAATCCATGCATGCATCGCTATCTTTACTCCTAGTGATTTTTTCTCTCTTTTTCAGGCAAATTTGGAACTTATACTTTCTGGGATATTGAATTAGTTTAGTAGATACTTCATTCCCACGCAGAAGTATTATTGTTTCCAATTGCTTGGTAACTGTTGTTAATCACCGTTAGATGCCTGCTCTGCCATCAATACCGATCAGCTCTGTAAGACTCTTGCGATGCAAATTAAAGGAAAGGGGATGCATTTTTACAGCCTGGTAGACTGGATAGTCTGGCACTATTCGGCAGGCAATCAGAGTGGCCCTAAATCGCCTGGATGCCAGGCTAGGATTTTAGGGATGCAAAGGAAGGGGGGAGGGATGCATTATCAATGGTGTCAACCGTTACGAGACTTGTGATTCGGTCATTCGCAGAGCTGATTACGTGAGACAATCTGGTCGTCTTACCGGCTGCATTGCTTGGTCGTGTTGCTGGTTGGTTGCCATGGTGACGAAAATGCACGAGGCCCCCTCACAAGCCTGAGAACATCGCTTGGCACCACCGCCTGTAGGAAAACACAACGAGAGAGAAAACAACCTGTTACTTCCCATTGTCCACACTTGGCATCTTGTTGTACATTGTGAAATAAAGTATTTGCAGTATAGTCAAACATGCCTAAGCGGCCACCTGTTTTGAGCAGACCACCTGCCCATAATGACTAATCTTCGCCATTCCCAAAATCTTTTTCCATAGGCACAAGCATTAACTTTAAGCCACAACCTGTCCAAGAAGACTGTACAGCTGTAAGGTAGTTATATATAGTGGTTTTGGCAGTGAGAGCTTTTGTTGTACACTGTGCTCTCTCTCTCTAGCATTGCGTTTCTAAAATTGCTTCAACCACAAATTCAATACACTGCAAAAAGCATCCTTTCCCCTCCTAAGTTGCCATTTAACTACCAAGTCCTCACAAACGTGAATAAATTCACAGTACTTTATTGCCCTTACCTTGAACTTCAACAAATGATAAATCTATCTGCATTGGGTAAAACGAGCATTTCTTGCTTCAAATTCAAAGCTCGAAATTATGGCAATCTATCTCCTTTCGTTGCCGCATCATTGTCAATACCACAAAAGCAGCGTGTGCTGCACACTGTAGGGTTAAGCCTGCCCACGCCCCGCTATTTGCCTAACTGTACAACCGCCTTTGTTGATATCAGGGAAAACGAAGAGAGCATAAGCTCCCTGCGTGACAGCTTCATAAAGGCCTCCCTTTAACAGTCTGGGCAATTTGTATCCAACACACCACTTAATGATATTGTCGTTAAGAATCTGTTCAGCGGGTCACATGACACCCCAGGTTCCACATCAATCAATAAGGGAGTCTTATTACGGGACCAGCGCAACCTTTCATCTTAGTTTATTGACTTCCCTCGACTTTAATTCTGCTCGCACAAGGAGCTGTGAAAAAATGTGTTCGCTGACTTGTTAGGCAAAATTAGTTTAGATATTTCATTGGTACAATGTTTCCACAATGAGCCTAATCTTTCAATATAGGATCCCTTCTAACATTTGTTTAATCAAGGCAAAATATCTCTCTCTCTCTCTTCCAAGGTTAGGCATTTTAAACCATATATGATATCCAATGATATACAAACAAGGTCAAGGTGAAATTACACTTCTGATACATAGGCGTTACTTACTTAGCTGTACTTGAGGCCTATTTTGGAATGGTAATATACATGCAAGTCATCAAAAGCAACAAGACAAAATGCATTTTAGAAAACTTCACCGAAAGCTATGACACCCCTTCTCTGATAGACCTCTTGGTACGTCCCAGGCTACTGGATATTCCCTAGGAATTCCCATGTTGCTGACAACTTCCAAATTAAAAAAGGAAGCTATTGTTGGCATGCACACAATCCGACATGGGTTCTATGTAATTATTTCCATCCTTGAGAGGACAACATCCATCTATTTTTACTTACTTGGCTGGCATAGATTCTGTATTTCTATTCTAAATATAGGACTTTATATAGTCTACAAAGACTCTACATTGTGATGATGAGCTTTAAGCTTTGTTGATGTTATAGAATATCCTCCTGTTCATTCTAGAAACTTGAAAACATTTAAATTAAATACCCTGAACATGACAATCTCTTTTTTTTTGCTGTTCTAAATTTTATTTCTGTCGAGTTTCTCGAGCAAATAGATTTCTTTGAAGTTTGAAGGTAAAGAATTATTTCTTCTCTAATGTCTCTTGTTCATAGAGTCTCGCAAACTAACAGTACAAAAATGAAATAAACGATACATTCAAGAAAAAATCTAAGATTTTAGAATTTCATACATATCTGCTTACTTGCAAGGAGATGGGGGGAAAAAGAAAATTCTATCAAACAGGCAAGTTTTGCCATTCTTCCGTGCCAAATAATCCCAAGCTAACCTGTCCAGCACTCCTGCTACATCATTTAACCTAGATCTTACCTGAGGTATAAAAACAGCTTAGTTTAATCTATCAATAGCTACATAATGAACACATTAACTTAATGATAGAAATAAGCATTTGTACATGCCTTTATATAATGTAGATCACAAAATAAGACCTGTTTCATCATGTATATGATAATGTTAACCTTGAAGCTTCATGTTTTGCTATATCATAAATATGAATTATGTTCCCCTATCTAACTCATCTTCTGCAAATTATACAAACTTGCTGCCTGATTTGGTATTGGTATATATTACGGTCTTAATTCCTCTGATGAAAAAAGGGTAAGACTAGAGGTCATCTTGTATGAAATACCGAACACAGAGAACAACTAGATGTAAACTGGGATACTTCATTCCATCACCATAAAACCCAACAGTGAATTACTGCACAACAAAAAAAGACAGACTACCGGAGGACTGAAAACACCCGTTGGTGGTGAAAAACTAGAATAACAAACAAACAGACAAACATACGCGGGCACACCTGAAGCAATCACCGTCATTGTTTCCCGCGCCCCGACGCTGCGTCACGGCGGGCCGTCTCCCCGCCAGATTTATTTCGCATCGCGGGAGGGGTTGTGCCGGCAAATGGAAGGGGTCATGACCCAGACACCTTGAACGCGGCACGCATCATAAACAGGGCCCGCGCCCAGACGCAATTAAACGATCCGCCACTCCGAGCCCTAAATTTCTGGGGCACTAAATATAGCAGCTCGTGTCTCGTCTCTCTCCCGGAGAGGAGACGGATAAGATTCACGTTCGGATTGCCCCGGGGGTGCTTTCCTTCCGACAGCCAAATTTGATCGACGGCATCGTGATCCGGCTCCGAAACCGCAAAGCACAAATACCCACCCTTTGGAAAGCCGACATGCGTATTAGATACACTGGAATAAAGAGCGGCCCTGACAGGATCAATACTGCAAATTGGATCACTTTGCAGCGCAAGCTCGTATCAAAATTTCTCCCTCCGTCTCTCCACGGAATACTCCGTGCAATCAGATTCAGAACACGGGTGATGAAAGGACGGGGCGGGCAGAAAAAAAAGCTTGTCCAATTATTTCTGGCCCATTCCCGGTTTTCGCCGACCGCCAGACGGTTGGCCATTTATTTTCCCGGCTGCTCGGTTGGCAGGTGTGAGAGGCAGCCGGGCAGTAACAAATAGAAACCTCCAGTCTCCCTCAGGGATAGATGGGAAGGAACTGTGCCCCCACAGACAGGCAGCTCCAAGCACTTATCAAATATCAGAGAGCTATTCAGGGGTTTGGCCATATTGGGAGATGTCCCAGTGAACTCCTGCACAGTAGCTGGGGAGAACCCACTGGCTGGGAAATCTACCCTGTCATGTTTGTTGTCATTTGACTTTGACAACATGCCCAGCTGAATGGATGACTGTAACTCCTGATTTTACCACAGTACTTATGCTCACTGTTTTTAATGTACTGTGACCTGATCTGGCCTATGAAAAAAATTGTTGTGTTTCCTGTTTCCCCAACACCATGAAGATTCAGTTCAATAAACACGCGTCCATTTTTCTCAGACTGTGAAATTTCAAAGAAGACAAAGTGAATTAATATTACAGTACATATCATGGGGCTATCCCAGCCCTGGGACTAGAGTCAGTCTCCCCGGGTTTCCTTCTGGGAGCCCGGCTTCCTTTCCTGGCAGAGTTCTCAGGATCAAGTGCTCTGTAATTAGCTTGTCTGACTTAAGTTCTTCAGTCTGCTGCTGAAGACAGGAACTTGGCATCCTTTAAGCATAACAACATCCTCTAACAAGCCTGTCACACCCCTTTAACTGGAGTTAAGTCTGCATTTTCCCAAGCCGATCTACAGCTGATCTACAGTTGCTGTGTTGGTCGATGACAAAAAGGCAGGTACTGGAAAGAATGAGATTATCTGAACTAAGTCAGATCATTTCTCCATGGGCCACTGCACTGTTGAGCTGAGTTCTAAAGACCCTGGCCTGACAAGACCCATTATGGAATGTTCCATTACTGGATTAGGGGTGGACACTAGAAAAATATAGAACAGGTGCAGTGACAAGCATTAG
>NW_017803647.1:75069-77681 GCF_001625305.1 Branchiostoma belcheri | reverse complement strand
CGTCTCTCTCCCGGAGAGGAGACGGATAAGATTCACGTTCGGATTGCCCCGGGGGTGCTTTCCTTCCGACAGCCAAATTTGATCGACGGCATCGTGATCCGGCTCCGAAACCGCAAAGCACAAATACCCACCCTTTGGAAAGCCGACATGCGTATTAGATACACTGGAATAAAGAGCGGCCCTGACAGGATCAATACTGCAAATTGGATCACTTTGCAGCGCAAGCTCGTATCAAAATTTCTCCCTCCGTCTCTCCACGGAATACTCCGTGCAATCAGATTCAGAACACGGGTGATGAAAGGACGGGGCGGGCAGAAAAAAAAGCTTGTCCAATTATTTCTGGCCCATTCCCGGTTTTCGCCGGCCGCCAGACGGTTGGCCATTTATTTTCCGTGCTGCTCGGTTGGCAGGTGTGAGAGGCAGCCGGGCAGTAACAAATAGAAACCTCTGCTCCAGTCTCCCTCAGGGATAGATGGGAAGGAACCGTGCCCCCACAGACAGGCAGCTCCAAGCACTTATCAAATATCAGAGAGCTATTCAGGGGTTTGGCCATATTGGGAGATGTCCCAGTGAACTCCTGCACAGTAGCTGGGGAGAACCCACTGGCTGGGAAATCTACCCTGTCATGTTTGTTGTCATTTGACTTTGACGACATGCCCAGCTGAATGGATGACTGTTACTCCTGATTTTTCCACAGTACTTATGCTCACTGTTTTTAATCAATGTACTGTGACCTGATCTGGCCTATGAAAAAAATTGTTGTGTTTCCTGTTTCAGTCCTGAAAAAAACTAGGGTTGGTAGGTAGGTAGGGATTATCTTTTTTTTCTTTCTTTTTTTTAACACTTCTGACTTAAAAACTTGCATGAGGATACTTATACCATGTTTCATCACTCAGGTGTCAGATCATGGAGACAGAAAAGGTCAATCGGCTGGAAAAGTTTATGTCCCTTGCAGGGGTTCACAAACACACAAAAAAGGGCTAGGGTCAGCAGGTTTTTCTAGGGTTGGGGAAACAGGAAACACAACATTTTTTTCCTACGCCCCAACACCATGAAGATTCAGTTCAATAAACATGCGTCCATTTTTCTCAGACTGTGAAATTTCAAAGAAGACAAAGTGAATCACAGTACACATCACGGGGCTATCCCAGCCCTGGGACTAGGGTCAGTCTCCCCGGGTTTCCTTCTGGGAGCCCGGCTTCCTTTCCTGGCAGGGTTCTCAGGATCAAGTGCTCGGTAATTAGCTTGTCTGACTTAAGTTCTTCAGTCTGCTGCTGAAGACAGGAACTTGGCATCCTTTAAGCATAACAACATCCTCTAACAAGCCTGTCACACCCCTTTAACTGGAGTTCAAGTCTGCATTTTCCCAAGCCGATCTACAGCTGATCTACAGTTGCTGTGTTGGTCGATGACAAAAAGGCAAGTACTGGAAAGAATGAGATTATCTGAACTAAGTCAGATCATTTCTCCATGGGCCACTGCACTGTTGAGCTGAGTTCTAAAGACCCTGGCCTGACAAGACCCATTATGGAATGTTCCATTACTGGATTAGGGGTGGACACTAGAAAAATATAGAACAGGTGCAGTGCAAGCATTAGCAACTTATGACTATGAGTGCAACAAAAGGAAAAAAAAAAGGCGGCAAGTTCTAGCATAGCTGTAAGAACGTATTCTGTTTATTTTTAAAATATCTTGATTGCCCGTCCTTGAACTTAGTTGAAGGGCCCTTTTAAATAACTCAACATTAAAATTACAAGAAGATTACGTAATTTTCTTACAATACTTCTCACGAGTGGTGCAGTATTAGCTGACAGTTACATGTAACTGTTATACAGTCCATATTATTCACTGTGGCAGGTTCTATCCCATCAGATTGACTCATGCAGCTATGTAGGCTAATAGACAATTTCTAGCCTCAAGGTATCATCAATTATACTGTTTCTCAGAGCTAATAATGCCACATTATCCACCAGTAATGATATGTTATAGAATACTTCCTGTTCTGTACTGTCTCTGGATTTATTCGTGTAATCTACCAAGCAAGTCTGGGCTGTTTTGGCCAGGAACAAAGTATGAAAAATGGGTGCACGTGTCTAGGCCTGGAACAAAAATATTGAAGTACAGACTTACAAAAGAGTACAGACTTTTGCGCCCTCTTCTTTGAAATAAGTTATGTTATGGTATTGTGTTATCTTCAAATGTGTTGTAATAGCCTGGGTACCAGCCATTTGAGCTTCTGTATGCCAGGGCTCAAAATGCTTTTCTTCTGTATACCTGTGCTAGTGCAAGTGATATTGAAAATTACCCGCAGACACGCACTTTTATGTTTTCACCCGACACTAAAATAGAAATACACATGTATAATATAGCATTAATGCACAACGATCTAAGAACAACCGAGCCAACCTAACACCCCTTCACAAAGCACTAACAAGTAGCTGAATCAAAAATTCTTTAATAAAAAACATATGAAAAGTTGCTGGCACTTCCGACATGAATCTGAGCAATTTTTCCTTTTCAACAAATTTTAAATTGATTCCTCAAGTCCCTTTTGTTTACACAGTTTACAGGTATGACTATGAGTCAGTCCTATGAAATGCGCATATCCTGAT
>NW_017803647.1:54561-75049 GCF_001625305.1 Branchiostoma belcheri | reverse complement strand
AGGATCAAGTGCTCTGTAATTAGCTTGTCTGACTTAAGTTCTTCAGTCTGCTGCTGAAGACAGGAACTTGGCATCCTTTAAGCATAACAACATCCTCTAACAAGCCTGTCACACCCCTTTAACTGGAGTTAAGTCTGCATTTTCCCAAGCCGATCTACAGCTGATCTACAGTTGCTGTGTTGGTCGATGACAAAAAGGCAGGTACTGGAAAGAATGAGATTATCTGAACTAAGTCAGATCATTTCTCCATGGGCCACTGCACTGTTGAGCTGAGTTCTAAAGACCCTGGCCTGACAAGACCCATTATGGAATGTTCCATTACTGGATTAGGGGTGGACACTAGAAAAATATAGAACAGGTGCAGTGCAAGCATTAGCAACTTATGACTACGAGTACGAGTGCAACAAAAGGAAAAAAAACAAAGGGGGCAAGTTCTAGCATAGCTGTAAGAACTGTTTATTTTTAAAATCTCTTGATTGCCCGTCCTTGAACTTAGTTGAAGGGCCCTTTTAAATAACTCAACATTAAAATTACAAGAAGATTATGTAATTTTTTACAATACTTCTCTCGAGTGGTGCAGTATTAGCTGACAGTTACATGTAACTGTTATACAATCCAGATCATTCACTGTGGCATGTTCTATCCCATCAGATTGACTCATGCAGCTATGTAGGCTAATAGACAATTTCTAGCCTCAAGGTATCATCAATTATACTGTTTCTCAGAGCTAATAATGCCACATTATCCACCAGTAATGATATGTTATAGAATACTTCCTGTTCTGTACTGTCTCTGGATTTATTTGTGTAATCTACCAAGCAAGTCTGGGCTGTTTTGGCCAGGAACAAAGTATGAAAAATGGGTGCACGTGTCTAGGCCTGGAACAAAAATATTGAAGTTCAGACTTACAAAAGAGTACAGACTTTTGTATTATTATGAGCCCTCTTCTTTGAAATAAGTTATGTTATGGTATTGTGTTATCTTCAAATGTGTTGTAATAGCCTGGGTACCAGCCATTTGAGCTTTAGTATGCCAGGGCTCAAAATGCTTTTTTTCTGTATACCTGCGCTAGTGCAAGTGATATTGAAAATTACCTGCAGACACGCACTTTCATGTTTTCACCCAACACTAAAATAGAACTACACATGTCAGGGGTCGAAATAACCCTCTGTGTGCAACTTGGTGCAAGTAAATTTGGTGTCGTGCAACTAATTTTTTGCCTGCTTGCACCATAGTGCAAGTTTGCTTTATCCACTGTTACTACCTGTAGAATTACCCAATAATATTAATTAATAAAGAACTGGAGTGGAAAGGAACAAAACCAGAATCCATGAAGTTTTTCTTCATTTTTTGTAAGTAACAGAAGGTTACTATCTACGTCGCTGCCAGCGGATGTTTCCCATCACTTCTGTATTTCTGGAGGGTGCAACTATTTTTCTTCCGGTGCAAGTATTTTTCTTTTCATTTGCACCAGTGCAAGTTGGCCCCAAAATCTATTTCGACCCCTGCATGTATAATATAGCATTAATGCACAACGATCTAAAACCTAAGAACAACCGAGCCAACCTAACACCCCTTCACAAAGCACTAACAAGTAGCTGAATCAAAAATTCTTTAATCAAAAACATATGAAAAGTTGCGGGCACTTCCGACATGAATCTGAGCAATTTTTCCTTTTCAACAAATTTTAAAATTGATTCCTCAAGTCCCTTTTGTTTACACAGTTTACAGGTATGACTATGAGTCAGTCCTATGAAATGCGCACATCCTGATTCCTTTGATCCTGTCCAAAGCGGATACAATTTTCAGTAAGCACGACCTTCGGATGACCTTTATCTACTATTTATATGAGTTTATTTTGGTCAAGCCTCCCTTCCACCCACTGCTGTGATGTGACCACCGGTTCAGTCGAGTGTGGTTACAAACGGTTAAGTTTAATTCCCTGGTTCCCAGTGTCTATTCTAAACTCAATCAAGTTTTTTCCCTCTCTCAAGAAATGATACCGAAAATTACCATGGTGAATGTTGTCAGTGTTTTTTTTTAAATAATCGAAAAATGTACTCTATATTTTTCGTTCTTTCTCAGTTTGCAGTGGTGCATAGTGTATTTTCTTACTATATCCATCATTCAAGATTCTTGTTCTTCCATCTCCCAAGAAATGATACTACTACCACCATGGTAATGATGATTATGCTAACAGTTTTTAGAGTAATTAGTTTTTTCTTTTCTTGTCTGAAAAATCAACTCTATCTAGGGATTTCTTACTTTCTGGTGGTGTGTAGTCTACTTTCTTATTATACCCACCCCCACCCATTCAAGATTCATCCCTGACTTCCCAATCGTCCTCCTTTCCCCATCCTTACTGGTCTCTCCCTAAATCTAACTCCCAGTTCTCCATGTTCAATACAAAATCTACATGTACAAGATGACCTTGAAGACTACAGGGTGGCGCATTCACAAGGACGCGGTGGACTTTCCCTTTCACGAGCGGAAATACGCGCAGACCGCAAGTTACCTTCCCGCTAGGATTATCCGCGTCCGTGATGCGAAGGGAAAACCAATCGCTGCGCAACCTTGACACTGTTGTGGTGACGGGCTGTGCCCCTCCCTGTCCTTACAACTCTGTATATGGCACTTCAAGCTTTTAACAGCCATCCGGCCTTGTTAATGGCAATAACATACACAAGTTGAAGAGGCGCTAAGAGAGCCCAGCCTAGCGGGTATTTTGATTATGCCAATGATGTTGTCGGGGCATGCCCTAGGCGGCTTGACGTTTTTCGAGTTCAGCGACAAAACAGGTCACGCTCAAGACGTGAACTAAACATAGCGCGGTGACCGATACGCCTTTACCAAGTTACTCCCGATTTAACACACGCTCAGCCTAAAAATAAACTGCCAATTCAGCATTGCTTTTCTAAGACTCCCCTATTCCTTTGAAACTGCCATGTTTCTTTCAAAAATAAGAAAGCATCAAATAGAATATTACGTGGTAAACGTTAAGATTCTCCTGGGTTTCTCAAATCCAATACAACAAAAGTCATTTTACTCTGTCCTTATAAACACTGTATTTCCAATCTCTTCACATTTCTATACTTCATTAGGCATAGAAAATAAGTTATTTTTCAGTCAATTTTTTATACAACTTACATCCTTAAAAATAGTTTTTGTGTAGCCCAAAGAAACAAATTGTACTTTGGCACTGCATCAAATTTTCCTACAAAGAGCTGTTGACATACTTCAATGTGTTTACAATGCTAGTATGCAAACTACAAAAAATAACTGTTTCCTGCTAGAAATAGTAAACAAACTTTTTGCTTTAACTTCATGGCTCATGATTATGCCCCATCTTAACTGTCTGCCAGCGCTGTGCGTTTGATAAAATTCCTGTGTGCCACTATCCTTGGTACATTATAGGTAGCCTCTGTCACTTGACTAAATGTACCATACAGATTATACAAACCATGTCTGCAAGGTATGTGACTATGTAAAGACATAGGCGACAAAGACGAAACCTTTCGACAAGCGATACGACTGCCTTGCGTCAACACTGAAGTTAGACTATCCTACTGTGTAACTTTTCATGCTGGATTGGACCTAAATATGCTTATATAGTCTGTTGCCTTTTCTGTGATGCGAGACTAAAGCCCAACTCCTGTGCAGTAATGTATGATTGCGTCAGCAAACACACTGTCTGGCTGAAGTGGAACAAATCAGAGCGTGATGACGCACTAACTGAAGACTGGTGCTATCTGATTACTAAATTAGGGCTCAAAATACTTCCTGCTGCATACCTGCACTGGTGTTGGTTAAAGATTCGAAACAGCCAGGCAAATTTTATAATTACCTGCACCATTCCTTTTCAATCCCTTTAGTTTTAGTCCATTATAAAAACATTGGGTATAAAACAGTAGACATACATACTAGGTGTGTTATCCTGCTCCCTAACCATTCCATTTCTTTGATAATATCTGTGACTAGTATTCTCTTCCTAGTCAATTGTTTCTGAGTTTTAAAACAGGATTTCTCATAATCACAAGACATGCACATAGAAGATTCAGGCTATACCAAGAAAAGGAGGAAAATGACACAAGCATACTAGCAATGTGTGGCATTGCCAAAAAATATACATTCACCAGCTTTACATATCAACCTCTGACTCCTGTTCATGGTTTTAAACAGACAGAGACCTGTCTGTGCTCTTATCTCAAACAGCTCTTTGCACTGAAGCACACTTCCGACAATTGTACCTTCCCCCAGTTTAAAATAACACAGAGGTGCCTAGCCTACACACACACACACATACACACACACAGACACAACATATTTACATTGGCCCTGGTGGCGCAGACAGTAAATTAACCATGAGGACATACAAACATGGCAGGATTACTATCTAAGGGGGATGACAGATGGTTAACTCCGGGTTCTCTGTCTATGAATGTAGAACGCAGGTGAATGAAAACAAATGAAATACTTTTTTGTACCTGACTGTAAATTGTATGCTACCGAACGTGACATACTTAGAACAATTCACTTAGACAAATTGTGTAAAGGAAGAACAAAGAGATATTCAGTCATCTTATGTCTACCAGTAATGACCACACAATAGAAAAGCTATGTGAATCCATCTCCAGTTGTTTTAAAAAGAGAGAAGAAATTTTCAAGACTTAGAGTTAGATTACATAGAATGTACTTTCTAGTAGTTCCTTAGACTTTATATTATCCTTTCTTAGTATACTATTACATGTACTGCAGTATCCACATACATGATGTAACATCATACTCATAGGTATGCATTTAGCCCCATGGGCATGAACATGCAATAAAGATTCTGTATTAATGACTGACATATTAGCTGGTACTGATAACAAATACCAACAGTTTCCTATGACTCATGAGAAAAGTATTCTGTATGACCCATGCATGTACTTTTCTGTCAAACACATTCTTCATTGAAGTTCATTCCTCATTAACTGCAAGCAAAACCTGACATAGACTTTCTACACTGGAGAAAAATCTTTAAAAGGTTCTTTCTTTTTTTCTTCAATTTCTTTCACACGGTGCTTTTTCTATAATTACATATATGGAATAAAGGTTTATTAGGCATCAAATAAAAATGATGGCAATAAAGTCTAAGTAGGGGGAAGATGACCTTGCAAATTATCCACCTGACCAAGCTTTCATTCTATAATTTCCTTCTACTTCATTGCATTTCATTTCAGGATGTTTCGACCGACTCCAACCTACTAAAAAAACTAACCTTAACAATTGACTAATAATATAAGAACAACTTGTACCTTGTAAAGTAGAAATAACAAGCAAAATTGCTGTGGCTAGTTCTTGTGAATAATGATAATGATTGACAATATAGTATGTGACTCCTTGGAAAATTCTAGACCAACTAGGGTCATCCACCATATCTAGACATGTAGGGGGGGGGGGTCCAAAAAATTGGAACAAATTCTAAGAATTGATCAGCAACATTGACAGCATGTTCCACATTTTGACCCAGTTGGCACTGGCTGGTTCAAACCGCCCGCAGTGGGACACACACACACACACATACACAAGTCTGCCCTGACTAATGATGTTTAGAGACAAGGGATTATCGGTCAAGTAAGCATGATCATAAGTTAGATACATACATGCTTGAGGTCCTGTGTTTATGTTGAAGGAGCTGTGCCTGAGACAAGTCAAATATTTACAGGCTAACTGCTGTTGTCAAGGGGTGACTGACTGACTGGGTGTCTTTTATGCTAACAGTGAGTGTGATTAAATTTTATGTTCTTACTTGTACTGGGCTCGATATACTTGATATACCTACACTGAAAACAATTGAAAATTACTTGGACAAGACACATTTTACTTGTACTACTAAGAATTTAGGAAGTATGGATCATACTTAAAATAGTCAGAAACCATTGCCATTATTTCTTTTATACTTCATACTATCATAGGTAGTAACTGTCAACACAGCAAATAAAAATCCACATACACCTACATGTGTGTAGAAATAGTTATATACCCAGTACATGGACCAGTGCAGGTTAGGTGCAGGTAGACATCAGAAACACCTGCACAGCTCCAATATTTTCTGCACTAACCTGCATATGCAGGTGGTATTTCGAGCCCCCTGTATATGCAACCACTACGATTAAATTTACGACATAACTATCATCAATATTTCGACTACAGAAACCAAAGGCAAGCTATCAAATGAAATGGAACATATAAAACACGACGTTGTTCACCCGAGAATTCACACACAATGGGAAACAATGGCATCAAAGTACCGACAACATTAAATATGAATGTACTCCAGCTGACACCAATGTTTTGAAGAAAACAAGCAGGGCCACAACCAGTCAGAACTCGTAACCCGAACCAGAGGTAAAACCAGGGCACGAAATCAGAACAAATGACAAGATAATCCATTAACACAGATCATCTGGTCACATGTCATGATCAAAATGGGAGGAACACTGATCACAGAGATAAAATTGTGACCACATATAATTGACAAATGTACCATAACCAATCTCCAAGAAGATCTGGGAAAGACTCAGCCAAGGGCTTTCCCCAGGCAATGAAGCAAGGGTGCTCCCCTTCTCCCCAAACCCCTAGCACCTCTCCTAAAATGTTCAAATTTAGGGTTTCTCTTAGTATTTTCACGACAATTTGCTGAATTTATTTTGCACAGTGGCATCAATTCTCAGTCGGCATTATTGTCTTTGAAAAATAACATTGTCTTTTCAGTTGTCTACTTTCTTTTTCTATTCTTCAGAACAGTGAGGTATCTATGGCAATCACTCAATAAATTATTTGCAAACAGATACAGATTGAGGTATATAAGGAGCCTCAAAAGGCATGTAACACACTGACCCAGTCCCTACTTCTACATTAACTGTAACATTGCAGGCGAAACTTCTCTACAGGAAGAGAAGGTTTCTACAAACTGGGGTCATCCTAAATCTGCCACTATCTATCACTCAGGAGGCAGGCTGCACTACAGAATGACAGGACGAACTCTTCAACCATGTAGAGACAAATGTCTGGATTAAATCACAGCCTCTTGGTAGGGACCAGTGCTCTTTCTCACGGGACCATCCCCGGGTGTCCCGCAATTCATCAACCAACCAGAGAACAGCGGACTTTTCAACTACTACTATGAAAGGCTCGAAATACTGGGTTCTGAGTGCACTCAAAATTGGAGCTGTGCACCCAATTTTTTTTTCTGTGGGTACACCAAATTATATTTTTGTAGGTTTACATATCATATGTAAAGATACCTAATGTATGCTAGTAATATACAGTACATTCTTGACGTCTAAATGTCGAAAAAATAATAGTCTTTGTTGTATGAGATTATTTCATATTATTTGATATATTTCACATGTTAGACTAAAAAAATTTTTAGTCTGGGTGCACCAGTTCACCTATTCCCAAAAGTGACTTTCTAGCCCTGTACTACCATGGAAAGGAAAAACCCATAAGATTTATGGTTGGTATAGAAGTGTCCTGTTTCCTGGGGGTACGGAAAATCCCTCGCATCTTAATCACTCCAACGAACTGGAACATTTCTACAGTTCAACTGTCACGTGCTCAACTTTTGTTGAACCCTAATTTGCTTGGGAGAAGAACTGAACAACTTCTATTCTTTATGTTTCTTATGTATTGTCTAAAATATGTCTTCAGGCATCACCAAATCACACATCAATTCATACTCATAGTGTTTGGATAAATACCTGTTCAACTACAGATTCCGTTAGTCACTGTCGAAAAGTAGTGGATGCTTCTTGAAATGTCTGACAGATTTTAAAATCTATCTAGCTACTTGAGTAACAGTTTTCTTGTGTACCTCATTACTTGGATGTCTAACCTTCGTCGATATATTTTCAATCACCTTGTAAGCAAGGTTTGTCTGGTCTATCTTATAGCTAGCACCTAACTCCTTCCTACCGTATATTTACTGTATTTGTAAAAAAATTTTGGCTTCAGTGGCGTCAAGCCTAATACTTGGAAATTGTTCATGAAAAAGACATTTTGCATTTTCAAATATTGGCCACCATAGACTGTTTTTCTACATGAAACTTACATATAGAAGGTGCTAAACCGAAACTGCTTATTAGTTTTATCAGTAATAAGATTATTAAAGCAATGGCAGTCCAGAAGAAAACAAGACCAAGCTATAAATATGATCCAGCTGTTTGCAGAATTGCCCCAAAACACAAGGTATGTTTCTCATATAGACAGGAATTTCCAAGGAAAATCTATTTATATCATGGAACCGACAATATTACATCGCACAAACAGAAACAATGGATTTTTTCAGCTGAAGCAAGATATGGCCCTTCTTAACGACCAGTGCTCGTTGCAAGCCGGCATGACCTTTCACCTATTTTAAACATATAAAAAGATAGATGCAAATCCTTTTCATGTACAGATATTACAAAGCCTCTAGAGCATCAGCATAAGAGGCGGATTATGTAATAATACGGTTCTATTTGTGAGTTGAGGATATGATGACAATATGGTACAAATATGACTGTTATCGTCTGGATGCTCCGACAAAAGGTGGCGGGTAGCAACAGTGTCAGCGCTGGTCTAATTTGGCAATCCATCACAATGGGTAATGACAGGAAGCCATTTAAAATCATCAGGCTGAAGATTAGATTCATTACTAAACAATAGAGAGCCCTAATCCTTCCGGTATGGGAGAGAGTCGCGACTGCAAAATGAACCGAGGGATAAAAAAAGTCATAATATACAACAGGGCAAGCTCTGACACTATTTATCCAGGCAACAACGAGGGACTATTTTTGTCAAACACTTGCCATAGCTCTTCCCCCGGTGCCATGCTCCGAAATGTCTGGCTAGGAATTTCGGAGGACATTCCTGTACATGAGGCTTGCCAGCAAAATTTCTCTAAATTTCACCCCGCCATATGTAGCACACACACACGCACGCACACATGCAACAGCTGCCACGTTAAAAAAAGGGGAGCGTCGTTACGAAATGGTGACAAGTGCACGAGCGTTAATCTGCAGGCAGATGGAGATATGAACCCCCGAGAGAGCAAATATTAGCGTTACAAACATGACGGCTGTCTGCGGTGATTCCTGACGCAGCAGAGGGGCTCGCTCTGGGGCCATTCCACCTGGTACGCCGCCAACATGGTCCACCCTTTTCCTCCCCTTCTCTTTCCTGGTTAACTCCACACGTACAGTACGTCTCCTTCCTTCCCTCTTCTTCCCTCCCTGTTTTTCCTCAAGCCTGTTCCTTATCCTTCCTCACTTTGCCGGTGGTTCCCAGAGAATTCCATCATGGCCAGGCCTTATCCCGGTACAGTACAGCTGCACCCAAGGTCGCAAGCATTCTCTCTCCTACAGCATTCTATAATTAGAATGCAGGATTCGCCTTGTCGCTGCGGCCGGCGGGGCTGCGTCAGACAGCCCGGGTATATAGCCACCCTCTCGGAATGGTAATTACGTGATACTGTGGGGACCTTACACACTGCAGGGCCAAACCCCCCGATGCAACCTCTGTCCCCATTGGTTGATAACCCACATCTGTCTTCCAGATGTGTCAGTTTGCCCAATCACGGTGTACATGACAGTATTTGTCCTGGGAGACTTGACAGGCAGATTTATTTGATCAAGGCCTATGGGAGAGAAGCACGAAGCACTTGAAACCTGGGACCTTCCATACTCTTGAACTGATTGTGTTTTTGTTTTACAAAAACAACATAAACAACTCTGCCTTTATATGGAAATTTAATAACATCATTTTCTTCACATCATACGGAACAAAGAGAGCATATGGCTATGATGATTAGTCTGCTAAATCTCAAGGGTATACAGAAACGCAAAATAGTTGAAGTAAACAGACTCCTGGGCCAAATGTTTTTGAACATGTATTGTGGACTGATGCCCCAACATAAAGTCAAACTGACCTTTGTACATCAAGTAAATCAAATATTTCTCTGTATTTTTATACATCCATGGCTGAACTATAATGTAATAGTGCTGAATGTCAGACAAAATGATGTTCCAAGAATTCATAATAAAACCTGTGTTTTTATTCCTTTATCATAGCTGCAAAATTTTAGTCCTGTATGTAAACCTACGCTTCTTTCTTACCTGATGGAGTATGTAATATATGTCAGACACCAAAACACCTTTTCATGAAGAAGTAATGCAAGCTGTTTATATAAGATGACACCCAGACAAAGCCAGTGAGGTGCGGCGGGGGCATTCCAGTGAAAGAATTAAGGGCTCAGCCAAACAGAAAGTCTCTTTCTAGGAACACAGAGGGATTTACAAAAACACACCCACCACTCTGTTTATAGAACATTCTATGAGAGCCTTTCTCGGATTGGCCGTTTTTATTTTACACTGTCACAGTATTTCTGAGAAACAGGTGGTTGAACTTAGCAGTTGCCATGTAAATTTATGAATTATAATATGTCATGACATAAACAAATACATGTTGCTGTAAATAGACTAGTTATAATTTATTTCTTGGCCATATTTCGATTGAATCCAGTTTTGGATGCTACGATACCAATAAATTATGTCTGTGTTATTTATTATACATACAGTAAACAGTATGGTATTTTTGAGTCGTCTATCTAAATTTCAATTCAGGGCGCTAAATATTCTATTTCTGTTTTCTGAAAATTGTCTTGAACCTTGCAGTTACTGTTTCTCTCTTTTTTTACCACATTCTAAATCTAAGTCAGTGACCTGAATTAAGTTTGCAATAGATGATGTTAAGTGTACCCCAAGGGATTGTTTGAAAATTCAGAAGTTGAAATACCTGTTGGGCAGGTATACAATGTAGGTAAGTAGGGGGAAGACTACAATAAAAAATCTGTCATGGCTCTAAATGGAACGCATAAATATAGTCTTTTAGAGTTAAACGTGATTCAGTGTACATTTAATGACATATTACACACACACGCAAAAATATAGTATGAGTCACCAGGGCTCAAAAATACTTGTCTCAACACACTGGTGCAGGTAACATTGAAAATTACCTGCACTGGACAATTTTTCCTGCACTACTCAGAATTTGCTTGGTAAGCATGGATCACACAGAAACAATTGCCATTGTTTCTTTTCTACTCGTCAATATAAAATGTAAGTGGTACCACCAGTCAATACACAACAAAAGTCCACATACGGCTATAATTCATAAATGGTCCTCTTTATAAGAATTTTTCTGGAGCCAAATAATCTGCCAAGAATAGCCTAGCACTTGTCAATCCTAACCGGTTTACACAACTTTCTTTTCTGGTTTCCCCTTACAGGACAATACTGTCGGGACATGCCTGACACAATTTTTTCCCTCCTGTCCCAGGAAATTGATGACTTTTTTCTGACCCACTCATCAGAAGTAACCTGTTTGGACAGGTATAATCACCCATGGAAATTGCCTCAGCCAAATTAGCAGGATACACCCTGTCATTACAGTCTAAGATGCAAAAGAAGTGAGTTATAACCTGAGGAAAATACAAATTAAATGCAATTCTCAACAAGCTGCTAGGGGATGCAAACTCATGTCACTTTTTCCAAGGCACAATAGCTAGCTAATGTTCAAATTTCATGGCTCTAGCATGTCCAGATCACGAGATATCAAAACACAGGAAGTTCTGTAGCAGTGCCATAAGGCATAACAAGCCGCCAGGAGGCCAAAAATGTAATCATTTTGAAGTCTGCCCAAGACCTTCCCAAATACCAAATATCAAGATAATCCATCTATGCCTTCTCAAGTTATCTGATAATCATGTTAATACAGAGACAGAGACACACACAAACGCTAGCGAAAACATAACCTTCTTAGCGAAAGTAATTATGGATATTCAAATCATATAATGACATAACACCAAAATAAGTGAGCCTGGCTTTTGAAAATACAGGCTAGTGAAAACTTACCATATTTGCTGAAGACAGTAGACGGCATTTCATAGCCACAAAAGTCAAGCGTCACTTATTTGAACAGAATGACTTTCCAATTCATATGAACAGCTTTAGTTGTCTGCAATTCTATACAATGATAAGTTGTCTGAAACCAACAACCAGTTGTCTTGCAAATTTATATTTTGGTGCTTCTTGTATATTATAAGGCATTTGATTATATAAGTTCTTCATCTTGTTATCTGTATTATAGTTTAAACATAGATTATTAACTGTAAATTATAACAGCTTATTTATCAAAGTCGACAACCACTAGTTTTAATATCCACTTCTATGGAGGCAAAAAGAAAACACCATTTCTAAATTACCTGCAAATATTGTTCTTTTATTGTACTACATTTCCAACAGGTCTCCTTGCCAGTTGTTTATCGACATTTACCGGCCGAATCAAAGCAGGTGACCAAACATTTCAGGCTTGGATAGGCCAGGTATTAGTGTTACAGAACGTGACTATTGAAAGGGGGATGTTCACAACAATCAGCTATAAAGCCAGACGTTGGGCAAACGTGTGTTGTAGTAGGGTCCAAATATTTGCCATGGCCAAAACCTTGCCTATATTGTTGAGCCTGTTTCCTACTTGCCAGGGCTCGAAAAGTGCACCCAAAATTGGATTTGTGTGTATACCCAATTTTTTCTGTTGGTGCACTGGCGCACCCAAATATTTTCGTTTACTTATGTTATTGAATAGATACCAATATACACTGTAACAACATAGAATACCAGAAAAACAATAAAAGCTTTGTTGTAATATACTTGTTCAAGATTTCAAAGTTAGAATTTGGGCTCATCAAAATTTTTGAAAGCTCCAAAACTTGGATTGATATTAATTTCCTTTTCTTTATTTCATATGGTACACACAAAAATTTCTCTGTGCAATTTTCTAGGTTGGGTGCACCAGTGCACCTATTACTTACCAAAAGAAATGAATTTCCAGCCCTAACTTGTTGATAAATAATTTTCAAACATGGCCAGAAAAGAAAACAGCATAGAAAGAAGTTAGTTTAAGCCAACACACCACTGTTTTCAAATCTTTAATATATTATACTACCTAAAATAGATTGGGGACTGCCATAGAGCCTTCACAACTTTCTTGGTGGTTATGTGAGTTATGCATGTTTGAGAATGAGTAGAGATCCTGGATAAGTGCTTGGATATGTGTGTCTGGATTAGTATCGCTACGGGTGAGGTCTTCTTAGGCAGAACATTTCCAGTGTGTTTACATGTGCCTATCTGATGTCCTTCGTATTGCCCCTTGGGTCCAGAGTCTGTTTTTAGCTGATGGTAGTTAGGCATAGGGAAAAAATGTATTGTTTCCGTTTTCCAGAATGACGCTACAAAGAAAACAAAAATACAGCCAATGCTAGCCTTTTTCTTAAATTTTTTATCTGACATCTGAATTTCTAAAACCTTAAAACATTATTTCAAGGGTTTTCAGAAGCAACTTTGCATTGAGTAACTCGTGTGAAATACTAGTCCCTTCCCCGCAAGCAAAAAATGGATGGAAGGGTTCTGGAGACAGCCCTGGTCTTCATGCATTTCAGTTTTACTGTACGTTGTTAAACTGTATTTCTCTAATTACTTCAGCCTAAATCTAAGCAGAAGAAGAAGAAAAAAAAATCCTGACCAACCAATTTTTTTTCAGGACTGAAACCAGAAACACAACATTATTTTTCCTAGGCCTTACAAACATCTGTAGACAACAATGATATGCACAGCACAAGACTGGATTACTTGTGATAATCCGGGTATTGCTGCCCTCTTGGGCTACAGGGATCACGTCCCCATAATGGTCAAAGGTAGACCGGAAACCCAGACAGCTCAGGTTGCAGGTACTCAATGACAGGCGGACCCCCACCTCTGTAAAGGTGTCGTCATGTTTTGATTGACGTCATAAAAGAGGGTAACTTGGCACGTGGTGCTGTTTTACATGCTCAGAAACCAAAACTTTATTTACAAACCAATTTCAGTGTTAGAAATACCCATCTGCAGTCCATTGCAGAAGAAAAATTAAGAAACCTGCAATTTTGCAGACTGAAAAAAAATCAGGCTAGGGGTTCAATGGTGTTTAAAAGCTTTTATGTTTACTACTGACTCTATAATAGTAATTTTGTATGCAATTTTCTAACCAACATGTAACTTTGTATGTGCCATGATTTTAGATCTGGACTTTTAAGTGCGTATTTGCAGAAAGTATTTACGAATTGGAAGACAATACATGTATTTTGATATTCTGCAATATTGCATCTTACACTGAAAAAAGGTATTTTTTCCACTGAATTGGTTCTCATATTACTGAATTTTTTTCCAATTTGCAGAAAAAAAATTAAATTCAGGCTCTGAATCAACTCCAAAATGCTCTTATTTTGGCTCCAACAGCTGTAGAAAGTCCCTGTCTTCCTAGTTGTTGAAGTTTTTCCACCTATCAATGAAGTGGTTTGAGTTAAAAATTCAGTTTGAATTACAAAACCAGCCTGGTAAGTTGACTTTAAAAAATAGCATTTGGGGCTATGAATCAGTATCATGGGATGCCAAGGCTTGTTTTTTTTCTGCCCTGTCGCTTCATATTTTTTCGAAGAAAATCTGAGAACCAACAAATTTATTTGGTGTGGCCTTCTGATAATCATACTGAGAACTGATGACACAGCAAAATACTAATATGTGTTAGGTTCCTTTCCCAAGGGACCTACATGTAGTGTGGGAAGATTTCTGCATACCATATTTCCATATCTGTAATCATCTCGGAATAGTCAGTCATTCTTTTCGAAAATTTGTGGCAAGATTTTGGACATCCATAAATGAAAAACGTACCATAAACCGCAACGTTCACAGGGACGCGTTCTGTTACAGGTAGTCGGTTGACTGGTTTTGTAAACGTAAAAATTTCGCCACTGCGTGCGTACATATTTACGCAACAAATAATGACTAATAAATCATGCGTCACAAGTGGTGTATATAATATAATTTTCTTGTATGTACAATTTCCGTTCTTGAAATGAACCATGCTTTGAACATGACAACTGTGTGAGAGACAAAATAGATACCAGATATAAAATTTATGCAGGTTATCTTGATAAAATATCCCCCTGACCGAGGCAATACACAACTATTGATAAATGTACCTGTAACACTGATTAAATTCACCCTGCCATCACACAGATCTATATGGCTGGTGACATGGCCCTACCCAATACTTCACATCCCTCACATACAAGCCTCCCAAATATGGGCAATATGTCTGTGAATTTTAATATAGCCACACCCTGCAATAGTCATACATAATCATGGAAAACTCCCACGACTCCCGAGGAAGATTGCGGTGACCGAAGGAAGGTTATCTGTTGACCTCTGGTATTGTGTTTGGGCAAAAATTACCCTGACATATTGCCTACTGGTGATGGAAACGGGCGATAAATTAGTGCCAACAGGCACGTCTGCACCTGAATCTGTTTCAACATGGCAAACTCAGTCGAGCATTCAGACATGAAATCCAGTCTAAAGACCTTATAACGAGATACAGGTTTCCCTTCAGAAAAACTGTTTGCAATACGGAGGGAAGGTATATATAAGATCTGTCTGGCGGAGGCAGACAGCTTGGCGGCAAGGGTCCCTTTTTGTTCCCATAATTTCTGGCGGCCCACAGCAAAGTGGCCCTGCCTTATATTCAGGCCAGACAGTGGCTCTTCCGTGCTGCGGACTCCCTCCCCGTGTATCTCAGCAGGTCTGGTGAAGATGAGTCCCTCCCTAGGCCATGTACTGGGATGACCTCCCTTGCGTTAGATAATTCATCTGCTATATTCAATTCCTGCACTAGTGCCTGGACTGCAATTCATTTTCCAACCATCTAGACTATAACCCTGGCACCAAATGTAGGAAAATAACCGGTAGTTTTCAAAATGACCTGAAAATTACGCAAAACTTGGCTGGATCACGTGACATGGCGATGTATGATAGCAACCCCCTGCTGTTTTCTGACATACGCTGGCTGCCAAATTAGGCTCACAAGAGTTGTCAGGGACAATTTAAAGCTTCCATGACGGGATAAGTCGAATGCCTACCTAGACAAGTACATGGCACGTGCACAAACCTGTTTATGCAGGTGGTATTTTGAACCTGACAGTTGAACACCTGAAATGTTGAGAGGACACTTATAATGTTTCTACCACTTCCAATGTACTTGCAATATTAGCCCTCTGGCACAAATTTTAGAGAATTAGAGTCTAATTACAATATAATCTTGCCAAGGCATTGGTGATTCCCCTTCAGTTTAAGATCCGGAAGGTTAAATTTGATCAATCTATTCACTAATAGAAATAGGAAGAGGATGTCTGTGCAATGGTATGAAACAACACAAGCAAAACAGCTTTATTACAAAGGTGTTTTGCTTGCTTCGCTTATGCTACTTCTGCATCAATTTAATACGACTGTCTGTTAAATCTATCTAACAATGACAATTCAGGATTCTTATGATCCTCAATTTTCAATAAGCTTCTGATTATTGCTGTAATGCCTGTTGATTTTGTAAAGCCTACGTACATTTACTATTCAGGCAAATAATCCATCTCAAAATCCTCTAGCAGCACATATTAAATCCTGGCAAGAAGAAGAAGTGCCTCCCCAATTGGTTCAATGGTGTCAGGGTTGGACAAGTCCCATTGCCCACTTGCCCAGGGCAAGTAAAAGTACTGTTCGGGCAACTAAATATCCCCCTGTACTTGCCCGACTGGGCAAGTAAATTTTTTGGATGCAAAGTATAGACCCTGCAGTATTTTGACCAAGTTGCAAACAATTTTGATAAATTAAGCATCCAACATTATAAACTCTATTATAATAAAATGATTTCCTTTCTGCTAGTAAAATGCATAGAAATGCGTCATATTTTGGGCAAGTGAAAAGTTGGTTCGGGCAAGTGGAAATGACCATGTTCTTGCCCGATAGGACAAGTGGATTTTTGAAAACTTGTCCAACCCTGGGTGTGTGAAGACCTTCTGATAACCCTTCCAAATATACCTCCACCTTGTACACCCTGGGGACCCTGAGGGAAAACAGGAGGGGGTTTCCCCCAGCAGTTAACCCTTGTAGCACCGAGGATCAGGTCGCTGTGACCCAGAACAGTGTGTACACTCCTGTGTTTTACTGTCTCCTGTCTTCTTATGTAAAATACTGTCTCCTGTCTTCTTATGTAAAATAGATACGTTAGGAAGAGAACAACAGTTTTACAACTAACATCAGGAAATGATTATTCATCCTGATTATAATAAACAGAATAGAAATCGTACAAAGCGAAGATGGGATAATCATCCACACCATTCTATTCTAGATTTTGAATTGATGACAAAGCTTATGAAAAGATGTTGAATTTGAAAGCTACGGATGTTGCTCAGAAAACAAGCAAACAGCCAACATGTATATCATCAAACCTTGTCAATGTAACAGCCACAATATCTGCAACTTACACTTTACGTGAATGCATGCATGTGTGCATATGTATGTGTGCGCACTCGTGGGTGGGTAGCATGTGTGCGCGCCTGCGTGTGTCCCAGACTGTTAAACTACAAGTACATACTGTACTGTATACCTGGGCAATGGAAGCCTATCCGACATGTTATATGGGCGACACTATATAACATGTATGTTTGTGTCCTGCCACCACGCTGTGTACACGTGCAGGCCCGCTCTAAGTAAACCCTATCCCTGCCCAACCTTTTCAATCCTGTGTGGTGAGGGCAGAGCTGATAGCAGTGGCTTTGTGAACCCGGGGTCAGGTAGGAGTGACTGTGAGTGGATAAGAGAGTTAAGCGAGTCAATTGAGCGGGCACGCTATGACCACGGGAAGCCTCGGGGTTAACAAACTACACCAATCAAATCTCAACAATGCACGTCAAATCCTACAGAACTAACGCTGAAGAAAGCAGCAGTATCTGATCCGTGTCATCTTTAATGCAATCAAAATTCAAACGTAGCTATTTCTAAGTGACGAAAGGTTACCTGTGGTGAACATACACGAGTTACCTAAAGTTCCAAATGTTTGCCTGAAAAATAAACTGCCAATATCTTATTGTTGTAAATTTTCCATCCGTATTTCTTGACAAATGATGTTTACAGCATGTATAACAGCCTACTACGACTAAAGAGTTGCCGAGATCTTTTTCTTTTTGCTGCTAATGTTTGTGCTTCTCAATACACTTGTTTGAAGTTCAGGGCTACGTTATTCACAAATGAACAATGCCATGGCCATTACATGTATTTACAGTCTTAACGCTGCCTACATGCAAAAATCACGCTTGCTTTGACATGTGTCAATCTTACGAGATTCACGTGTAGACATGGACAAACTAAAACAAACCGCGGTGATCTATGCGGCCCGTGTAATAATGACTGGATGTTAGGGACGTCACTAAGTGGTTTGCAGTAGACCCCCCTCCAGCTAAACCCATCGACCGAGCGTTCAGACGCGCGCCCCGCGCCCAGACAGATTTACGGCAGCGACAACACAATAATCCACCAATAACCTGCCTGAAGTGTGCAGCCTGTAACCAGGTCAAGTACATTAACTTGGCTATAAATAGTCGGGAGGGGGGCTCAGACATAATTGTGTATTTATGTACTTCTCCGCGACTATCCCGCCTATGGTTTAACCATAAATGATGGGGAGCGTGCTTTACGTATTTGGAGGAGCGATGCGTTTGTGTACATTCTTCTTAATCAGACCACTTCTTAACACATGGCGGGGTTTCTAGCCGGCCACTTGTGCCGGCAGCAGGTGTGGCAGCCTTGCAGCTGCATACTCCACTGCACATGAAAGGTACCGCAGCCCCTATATGTACCTGCGGGGAAAATTACCTATCTGTCTGAGGACAGGGTCCTTCTGCCCCAAGGTTCTATATGTAAACATCGTATTTCTGCAAGATTGCAAATTCTTAGGCTTGTTTTTTAGGCATGTAAGTTTTATTATGTACATGTTTTATTCCTTATTCGTGTAGGGGAAAAGACATTAGTAAAATTTATTGTTAAAAATATGCATAGCATTTTTGTTGTCAAAATGGTCGTCAGTATTTGCAGACAAAATTTAACGTAATAAAGTGAGTGAGTGTGTTGCAATCTTTCATTCTTTCTTCAGCTGTTTTTCTAGAGCTTGCATTTTGTTGTCTGCATAAGGAGGTATTTTGTTTCAGTCACCTTGGAATTGTTTTCTTTTTTACCTTGAGACTTTCACCAACTTCTAAAATCAGCTGCCTCAAAGACTCAGACAAATAAACCACAATTTGAAAACGAAAACACTGTGCAAAGCTGTCTGACTGATGAAATCTCTTCTAAGTTTACCTGTAATATACAGTATAAAAACATGTTTTTCTCTTGGCCTGTTGTAATGAACAGAAATATCTCACAACCTCAACTGATCTCATCTCTGCTGCTTAATATGGTGACAGCAATATCGTTCCGAACAAAGAGTTTTTCTGCATGAAAAAAGTCATTGAAGCTAAGAATGGATATGTCATATTGATAAACTGGTTTGGACTGGAAAGTCCAGTTTGAAATTAAAAAGCACAATGTCAGTAAACCTGTTTTGACTGGATTAACTACAAAATGCTGATTGCATGTCACAGGCCAATCTGAAAATCTGAAGGAATAACCTTCACACACATGTGTACTTGGACCAAGATGCATATATTTACGTGCAGGGCTTGAAATACCACCTGCAAATACAAGTAAAATTGAAACTGTGCACATATTTTTCATGTCTACCTGCACCTAACCGTTACCATCGCTGTATTGGGCACATAAATATCCGTGAATTGTTGTAAAGAAATTTAAATGTTTTTTTTTTCACGGTTTCTTGCATGATGCAAAAAAACATAAATTCTACCTTTAGTACAGAACAGTGCAGTGGAAGAAAACTTTGTCTGGTGCAGGTTATTTGCAATATGTTACCTGCACCAAAGAAAAAAGGGATTTCAAGCCCTGACGTGACAATCTTCATTTTGTAGAAGAATGATGTCGTCCCTCTCCAAAGGATGATGCAACCCCCAGGACAGGGCTGTGAGGTTACATGGGGTCATTAGTTTATGGGGTCTGGTAATCACTATGAACAGCCCTGGTACATGTACATGTGTGGGTAACTCCAGTTCATTGACCCAGCATATAATGTAGCCCCCATTCCCCTCATGTCATATCTATAGAACAACCAGGAACAGGCTTTTGCTACATACAATACATTATAGATTATTAGATACCAACTTGTCTCCATATGATAATGTACATGAATATCATATTCATAAGCAACTTGGCCTCATCCAGTGGGATTTTATTTAAAAAAAAAAATTATGAGGATGCAAAAACTAGGCCTAGGAAAAAAATGTTGTGCTTCCTGTTTCAGTCCTGAAAAAATTAGGGTCAGTAGGTAGGGATTATCTTTTTTTTCTTTCTTCTTTTTTAGACGTCAGTGATATCTGTATAGGGGCGATTTATACAATATAGTAACAAAGTAAAACTTTCATGAGGACACTTTTATT
>NW_017803647.1:53082-54541 GCF_001625305.1 Branchiostoma belcheri | reverse complement strand
GCTTAGCACACATCTCGGGCTTAGTGGCTTAAAAAGCAGTAAGGATAGGTTTTCTACTTTGCCAAAGCCATGCATTTATTTGTTGCATCAAATATTGACACCATTGAATTGTTGTTAATATTCAAGGAGCCATCCTTCTCAATTTGTGACCAGAAATTCTCATTGTTCACATCAGTCAAAACCATACGTCCTAAAGTGTCTTAATTGGAGTTTTATGATTAAAGCATGCAAAACAGAAATCGTCTGGCTTTAAACATGTTGAAGGAATCCATAAGTTCACATGGCTGTGCATGACAAAGTAGCTACCTTTGATAAAGAACACTCATGAACATGACCAGCCATTGGTTATACATGTAACCATAAATTTTTTGTACATACTACATGGTTAGCATAGTTAGGAAATTGGTAGCAGTAATTATGGCTCATAGATAGTCTGTGTCTTAGGCCCGATTTAGACTAGAAACGGTATACCGTTTCGAAACGGTACGAAACGTTTCGCCACAGAAAACGGTTCGTCTTTAGACACAGAGGCGGAAGCGTTTCGGGCCACCCGTGGCGCAGGATGTTTCTGACCCACAGTGACCTATGATGACCTCCCCAAGCCGCTTCTACGGTTTGCCTCATTGGCCTTATGATACTTGTGTTTCAGGGCCTTGAACTTCGCCCGAACCTGCTTTGGGGTGCGTAAATACCCCTCAGCCGCCAGCCCGTCCACAAGCATCTGTATGCCCTCCCTATTACGCGAGGTCTCCAAGCGGGATTGTATAGTTTGATCGGCCCACAAGCTGATCAAGCAGCGGATCTCTTCTTGGGTCTAGACCCTCCCCTGGCCTTCTGCCATCCCCCCAGACATAAAGGATGACGAAAATTTGAGAAATACATGATATAAAATGACGAAAATGGACACAATCGAATATGGCGCGAATCTACCAGAAAATGGACGTGCGCGGGCTTATTAGCATGTGATTAGCATATGACACGTGACCTGGTTTACCGTTTTAAGAAACCCTTTGACTTTAGACCTAGCAAAAAGCGTTTCGGGCCCCCCGCTGAAGGGTTCTGAAACGGTCGAAAACCACGATGGAGGTGGTTTTCGGAAACGGTCCGCGAAAACCCATAACAAACCGTTTTTTCCTCTTTAGACCGGGAACGGTTAACCGTTCCGAAACGTTTCCCTGGCCAAAACCCCTTAAGCGTTTCTAGTCTAAATCGGGCCTTAGAACTCAGAAAGGGTCACGTCCAAGGCAGGGCCCGAAATCCTTTTTTCTGCCAATCTGCACAGGCAACTTTTAAATGCACAACTCTAGGAAGCATGGAACACAAGTTAAAAACTGACCAGAAAACAGATGCCATCATTTCTTTTATGAAATAAAGACTGAGCTTTAACTTCCAACACTAGATACAGAATTGGGACTTACCCCAAATTTTCTAAAATGTACATGAATTACAAAAATTTGGG
>NW_017803647.1:47241-53062 GCF_001625305.1 Branchiostoma belcheri | reverse complement strand
CATATTCATAAGCAACTTGGCCTCATCCAGTGGGATTTTATTTAAAAAAAAAAATTATGAGGATGCAAAAACTAGGCCTAGGAAAAAAATGTTGTGCTTCCTGTTTCAGTCCTGAAAAAATTAGGGTCAGTAGGTAGGGATTATCTTTTTTTTCTTTCTTCTTTTTTAGACGTCAGTGATATCTGTATAGGGGCGATTTATACAATATAGTAACAAAGTAAAACTTTCATGAGGACACTTTTATTTTCAATGTCAATGTTGGAAAACCGATTGCACATGTACAATGTTTCACCAACTTAGGTGTCAGATCATGCAGCTATGTTAATCAGCTCGAAAATTTATGCCCCTTAAAGGAATCCTCACAAAAAAGTCTAGGTTTTTCTAAGGTTGGTCGGGAAACTTAACAGGAAACACAACTTTTTTTTTCCTAGGCTTTAGTAAAAAAATAAGCTGATTAGATTGATATTTGCAATGCTCATTTAAAGTAACTATCCTTAGGTATACACAAAAAATGTATAATAATTTTTAATATACCAACTTTACACCAAGAGCAACAGACAACCCTATTGCTTCCAACTCAACTCAAGTTAAGGCAAAAGATACATAAAACAGTGGCTTGCATGACACTCAGGGGCCCTCTAAGCTTGTCTAAGAACAAATTAAAGTCTAAACGGATAGACTATATGGCACCCAACTGTGGTGTTTGGTATTACGTAGTCTACCTGCTTCAAGCGATCAATTATCTTCGATGTAAACAAAAGTCTTGCCACCCACACAGCGAAAAGCCAGTTTCTCATCCGTGCCTTCCTGCTTCTTGTTACTAAGAGGGAACACTTTCTTTTTCACAGATACTCTGACTTCCAGTTGACTTGCATGATGACGCACACACAACGCACGACCCATCACAGCCATTTAAATCGTTGAGAAAACTCAGTGATTCATGCACTCAAGGAGCCCGGCTAGCAGATCAAGTCTCCGAATTGCGTAAGCGACTCGCATTTAATCACCTACAAAGTCCCTCTTTAACCAGCAACTCATACACATGTACATGGCTTCCTATTACTGAGTATTAGAGCTCAGAAAGGGTCACGTCCAAGGCAGGGCTCGAAATCCTTTTTTCTGCCAATCTGCACAGGCAACTTTTAAATGCACAACTCTAGGAAGCATGGAACACAAGTTAAAAACTGACCAGAAAACAGATGCCATCATTTCTTTTATGAAATAAAGACAACACTAGATACAGAATTGGGACTTACCCCAAATTTTCTAAAATGTACATGAATTACAAAAATTTGGGGTAAGTCCCAATTCTGTATCTAGTGTTGGAAGTTAAAGCTCAGTCTTTATTTCATAATGATTTGTACCAACACAGATGAACTTTCATGCTAAGATCATTTCTTTTCATTAAAAATGTAAAAAGTATCAGTCAATACACAAATAACAGTCTTGCAAACCCAGTACACAGACAGTGAGACTGGCACAGGTTAGGTGCAGGTAGACATCAGAAATACCTGCACAGCTCCAATTTTACCTGCAGTAACCTGCATATACCCAGTATATGGACCAGTGCAGGTTAGATGCAGGTAGACATCAGAAATACCTACACAGCTCCAAGTTTACCTGCACTACCCTCCATATACCCAGTGCATGGACCGGTGCAGGTTTGTGGCAGGTAGACATCAGCAATACCTGCACAGCTCCAATATTAGTATTATTACCATGTGCATGTGCTCCATCCATGTGCAGATGCATTTCGAGCCCTGGGGCTGTCACCATGAGCTTGACTAGTGAAAGCTGGCACAATATATTGCTGCACGAATACTCCTTGCGGGTATATAGCCTAACTCACTTTACCTTTCAATAGACTGACTTTCACTAACTATGCACCGTAAAGTCGACTCACAACAAAGATGACCTTTGTACAGTCGGAGGCTGTCCTGAAACATATCGTTCCAAATCCCAGTCTATATCTGATAAGGAAACCTTGTGACTTCAGTTCTTGATGTTCAACAGTTGGACTCACTTTTGATGAGCTTGTATGGCTTGTACAGTTTGGAAAGCAGGACAGTTTGCAGATTTGACAGTTTCTTTGCGCTGGATGCGTAATAAAATATACTGTAATTGTCACACCTTAAAGACTAAATAACCAATGCATCTACCTTTGCAACTTAAAATAAAGCATTGTACTTTTGAGAGAAAATGTAACTGATCATGGGTTGAAGTAAGATCAGTTGAGAACTCCCATTTCAAAATCATGGTTCAAAATACTTTTTTCTGCATACCTGCAATGGTGCAAGTCATATTGAAAATTACCTGCACCAGAAAATTTTTACCTGCACCACTCAGGATTTAGGAAATAAAGGATCATACTAAAACTCTTTAGAAACCATTGCCATTATTTCTTTAATATCCCTTAGGGTGGAAACAGCCAATACAGCAAATAAAAATCCACATACCACGAGGATGGTGCAAGTTAGGTCACTCACACTCACTCACTCACTAGACATCAGAAATACCTGCACAGCTCTACTTTTACCTACAGTAATCTACATACTAGTAATATGCAGCATAATGCAGGTGGTATTTCGAGCCCTGAAAATACATGATGATCTTTTGATACACTGCAGTGGATAGTTATATAACTTCTGCCTCGATACAAGGATGCAAATAGATAAAAGGTATGCCCAGCACCATGGCTCTTGTACCTATTTTTGGGAGAAATGACTCTTCGGGCCAACGGCTGCGAAACTCACGAGTGATATTATGCCAGTCATGACTGGCATGATATCCGTTGCATCAGGCCGTCCTATCATAACATATCGGAACAGCCTATATGCGACATGGACAGACAACACAGGCGGCACGTGACATCTCGCGTTTCTCTCCTCGAGCAAAAATATACAGCTCTATCAAGCAACAGGTCAGTTATCAACACAGCTCACGTTTTCGTCACCTTCTACAAATACCGGTACCTACCGCGGGGGTTACATCCGTACGTCCACGTGTGATTCTCCGCTACCAACATGTTGTACGAGCGAAGCGCGTGTGTCTGTGAGAAACAACGCTACAAGGTTCGCCACACACATTGGCATCTCACTAATTCGGGGCGCTCGAAATTATAGTTAAACCAATAGGAAGCTGTGTTGTCGGGCTTGTCCCTGAATTGTTTCTGACGGGTCGGCTACAACTGTTTCAAATCCAAACATACCAACAGGATCTACAGGAAAAGGTCACGGAACACAATGTAAGCCCAGCTGTCACTGCGGGTGTCTACGAAATTTTTCACTGTGAGATATTTAAGCCGGCATACACCGGGGTACCATGTAAATCTCTTTGTACGCATTTAATGCAAAGACAACTGACACAGTTCCCTCCAAAATTTAAACTGGGAAGCTATTAACTCGGCCTAAACCTAACCCTTCTGTTGAGGGGAACCCCTCGCACGCGACTTAAGGTCCCCGGGGGAGTACTGCATACTAATTGGAACAGCTGACGGCTACATGTAGCGAAATATTCAGGGACAGATCGTTCCGTTTTGCTGAGGATCACACCACTGAACTAGCGAAATTTGTCCTGGAATTATCACCCACGATGTTTAATCTGATCAAGGGTCATAAAGACGGCGGGAAAACCAGACTTGATCCACGAAAAATTTGAAAATTTCCAACAGAAAACACGATTCTGGAAAGGCGGCCATTTTGAATACAATTTCCAATGCGAGGCCGTCATATCAAAACAAAGAAAACGAGGCAAAATCGGCTCTGATCTTTTAATTACCAAAACAAACACTTTTCAGAAATGTTCTGAAAATCGCCCTAACTTGGTCTGGATCGGTTTGGCTGGGTCAGGGCGGCGCGTGTGTGGCCGTGCCTTCGCCGGGAAACTAGACGCTCCGCAAGAATGGCTGCAATTTTGAATTGACATGCAGGGAACAGCTGATCACCCAAACAGTCCGACGTGGCCACCCAACAACCAACACATTTTGGCTTCAAAACTAAGCACACGAGCGTAGCATGAGAGAAATCTCACGCACGATTATCTTAAGAGAGGCAACAAGGAGTTTTGTGGATGTCTTGGAGCCGATTAGAAGGAAGATTTGAGATTTTTCAGGCCGGCTTTAGGAGCACCGAAAAGGCCGAGGAACAGTCACTTCCGTGCCGCTCCATCCTGTCTGAAATGCCCGTCATACCACAAAAATAGGGCGCTATGCCGCTCATGCAGCCACCACTACATCACTTGGATATCCAGGACTTATTTTAAAACTGCAAGGTCCACAAATACGTCCACGATTGTAGCCAAAAACGATCGTTCTGAGCGAGACTTCTTGCACATACATCCCCTCGCCCTCCCCACGCTAGCCAGACTACGCCACTGTTTATTCCCCGTCTAGAGCCACATTCTTTGAAGTCATCCCAGAAATTCCGCCGCTATGGTTTTCAAGGACATGAAATGAAGCTCATATATGCCTACTGATTGTATTGTTTTTCCACAGTGTGTCCTACACCGGCAGCAATACGGCAAGATGAACAAGAAAGCCGGCAGAAACCGGGAAGTGCAACAAGGCCACGGAAGCCTTCGCCGGGTGATGCTGTGCCAGTGTTGCGTTGCGTCTGTTGCAACATGCACCCCCACTCGGTGACCTCGCACAAATTTTACAAGTTTTTCTTGAAATAATTACTTACCAAGGTGTATTAGAGCCAGTGTATCCTGATCTGGAACGCAAAATCCAAGTTTGGCGGGTCAGGACTTCCGGGATCCACAATCCTCTCGTTGATCGTCTGTTCAAATCGTTGTCCCTGAACGGGCCAATAAAAATGGCGCGCGAAACAAATTTCCTTCCAATTCAGCCTTGCTTTGTCCAGATTTCCATCCAAATCATCTCAAAATCCACATCAGAGGACGGGATGGGATCAAACAATTAACCCTCAACAAATTCCGGCTCCTCGACACGCTACTTGCACATCCGATTTCGCTCCAGAAATAATTTTTTCGATCGGCTGCAACTGCAGACAAAATGGCGGAAAAAATACGTTCTTTATTTCGAATTCAGTTCGGAGGGGAATCGGACGAATGACGCGACAGCTTCGTTGCCCCTGGCAACTGTCAATCACTGAGTTCAAAGGTGCCCGGATGACGCACTGACGTCATGGGAGTGGCATTTGAAATGTCCCGGATGAACGATGGAAAAGTAGTATAGTGTTTCCAAAGTGTGTCTTTGCATCAGGTGGACAGGCTAGGTTGTGCGGCGCACAGGATACCTCCAAGCAGATCTGAAGTGAATAACAGTTTCACCTACTTTGTTCGTACAATAAAGGCAGCACAATAATGGATTATCTCTAGACAAGACAAGACTTTTAATAGCTGGCCAAGATAAGTTGTGGTCTTGAAGGCATGTCACTTCTATGGCCATGTTGATTTGATTATATGGATGACATCCTCCGGGAGCCCCAAAACTGATGCGCGCGTGCGAATTAAAAAAAAGTTTTGACAAAAAAAAAAGTTGTTTTCATTATGAAATCTACGTGGTCATGAGGGTTGAACAAATGGGACAGAATATGGTTTGGCGAATAATCTAATCTTCAAGTTCATTTCCTTACAATTTCGTCTTTTTTTGCTTGATTTTGGCATTCTACGACATTGGTATAGTTTTTACTTATTTTTTGGTAACTTACGGTATATTTTTTGCTCATTTTGCAACTTTTTTGTACGATTTACAGTATGGTTGAAAACTTTTTTTTGAAAGGGCCGAAAATTCATGCGCGCGCGGATGTCATCCATATAATCAAATCAACATGGCCTAAGCCTACGGACACTGCATGTG
>NW_017803647.1:39498-47221 GCF_001625305.1 Branchiostoma belcheri | reverse complement strand
CCAAATCATCTCAAAATCCACATCAGAGGACGGGATGGGATCAAACAATTAACCCTCAACAAATTCCGGCTCCTCGACACGCCACTTGCACATCCGATTTCGCTCCAGAAATAATTTTTTCGATCGGCTGCAACTGCAGACAAAATGGCGGAAAAAATACGTTCTTTATTTCGAATTCAGTTCGGAGGGGAATCGGACGAATGACGCGACAGCTTCGTTGCCCCTGGCAACTGTCAATCACTGAGTTCAAAGGTGCCCGGATGACGCACTGACGTCATGGGAGTGGCATTTCAAATGTCCCGGATGAACGATGGAAAAGTAGTATAGTGTTTCCAAAGTGTGTCTTTGCATCAGGTGGACAGGCTAGGTTGTGCGGCGCACAGGATACCTCCAAGCAGATCTGAAGTGAATAACAGTTTCACCTACTTTGTTCGTACAATAAAGGCAGCACAATATAAATGGATTATAGACAATACAAGACTTTTAATAGCTGGCCAAGATAAGTTGTGGTCTTGATGGCATGTCACTGCATGAAATCTCATTCCCCTAAGCTTTAGTCTATTCAGTATGTACCTGTAACATGGTACTTTTCAGGTTTTTCTTTTTAACAAACGGAAAGCCATATTAACTACCACAGTACCACCATTATCTCAATTTTACATTTTTGATTTCAAGACACATTGTATATCAACGTTGATTTGGCTATGCTAACACACATTAAATTCTAAATTGGTATGGAAACCAGTCAAGGAGTCACAAAACATGATTAATATTTAACCACCATGTGCTTTTATTGCTGTAGTGTAAACCCATAGGAAGCATTAAATGCAACACAATAACTTAATTGGTCTGATGAACCAAACTACAATGACAGAAATGACATCTGGTCCTGTTATTGTTGCACAAGGATTGTTGTTGCTATTAGTGGCATTAACATTATATCATTTTGAATTTCATTATAATGCCATCACAACAAAATTGATGATAACAATAAAAATGAAAGACCAAAAAATGATGTGTCTAGGCCAATGTATTATCTTGTACCATTGAACAACTGTTTTCTTCGCTCTTCTTTAGAGGCCACACCAATTTAATTTGTTGGTTCTCTGGCTTTTTCATGAAAAATATGAAGCGACATGGAAAAAAAAAAGGTCCTAGGAAGGAAAGGACTTTCATCAATGGTTGGGGGCAAAATATCAGCATTTTTTAGTTGATTCAGAACCAGAATCTTTTTTTTTTTTGCAAATCAGAAAAAAATGAAGAGGCGAATCAATCCGAGAACCAACAAATCAAATTGGTGTGGCCTAACTCTTAAATAAATTGACAGAAAAAAACTTACTAATGTTACACACCCACGTTTTGTCAAAATACACGATCTATACCAACATTGCAACAAAAGAAAATTTCTTTAAAAAAGAGCTCATCTCTCTTCTTCTTTTTAATATTTACCCAAGTACGTACAGTATAATTGCCCAAAAGGTTGAAACTAAAGGAAATATATACAAACCTCAGATTATAAATAAATCTTCGAATCCCTCTTCCTTAATGATACCTTATAAATATTACTGTAACAGGGTCTTGGATACAGACCAGACAGCTAAAATACAGGATATTGGTCTACATGTATATGTTAAGTTAACACAGCCCTATTGTGAACATTTGCTTTTTTATAAACTTATGATTTGGCAGTTAGTTACAACACCAATATATGGTGGTTTGGAGGCACTTTTAAACTGCTGAAGGAAAGACAATGGCATTAATACTGTAGCCTGGGTGCCCTCTGATTTGTAACGGTTACCCTGAAAAGATTTTTTGGGGTAGCCATTAAAAATCGGATGGCACCCAGGCTAATGAATATTGTACACGTACAATACCCCTAAAAAAGTTCGAAACACAAACTCTTCAACCTGGTTGTGAGAATTCATTCTTTTGGAAGAGTTTAAAAAAAAAGAAGAAAAAGAGACATGGGAAGAATGTACTTCTATAGCTAAATCAATAAAATCTGTTGACTTTGAAGTTTCATTGTATACCAAAACTTGGGCACAGTGCACAAAATACATGCAAAACACTAAACTTGACCTTGTAATATGCAGAATTCTTCCTAAGGAAAGTTAAAGAGGTATGTATCTTTCTAAAAAGTACAAAGAAGAAACACCATATCTTTCCTTATTTCTCCAATATATTATAACTAATATACAACATACAACTTTTTTTTTCTACAAAACTCATGACCATTTTGCTCATAATTATGAACCACAGCCAATGATTGAGGCTAATCTGCTATTCACAGTATACATGTAGTATTAGAAAATTTTGGCTAATCATGGTGGGTATTGTAACTCAGCAGTGACTCTGCATAAAGAAACAATATTGAATCAAAATGAAATATCTGATTCAAGACTTTATCCTCCTTGAGAGGGGCGTCATTTGTGGCAGAGTCTCAATCTCCTATGGCCATTTGAATGTCTACATCAGCAAGTACAAGTACCACCATAGAAGTCAGTCAAGTTTCATTTCATGAAGGCCCCTTAACACTTACTAGTATTCCAAATCAGCATGGATTTAAGTAGAAACAGAAGGAATGAAGAACTGACGAAATGGCAACACATTTGGGAAACCCTAGTTATACATTGTATCATACATATAGCCCCTTCACACTAGAGGCAGAATGAGCCAGAATGCCTGGACCACAATAAGAATTTTTTGTATATTCCTGGCAACTCAAAGTACCGGGTGAATTCTGAAAATTTGGGAGTATTCTATATGTTAGGGCCTATTTCAGTTCTCCTTTGAATGCGATGTTGTAGGAATGCTGTAGGAATATATATTTTTAGAATGCATACTGTAGTTAGAATACACTTTGAATGCCGTTCAATATTTCTCCACTTCAAAGTCAACTAGAAAGTTTTCAGGATGACCAGACCATTTGGGCCAGCAACAACAAGAACAGGTACAAATGTATCTGGAATGCAGGGAGAATTTTTAGAACACACTTCAAATATCCTGAGGACTGTATAAAGAATTTTCATTCAGACGGCATTCTAGCAAACTCCACCTCTAGTGTGAAAGGGGGTACAACTACAAGAGTTTTGTTGCATATTCATCTAGATCCATCATTCCCTGAAGTACACAATTTCTCCCAAACTGGGCTTGTCACAGAACAGCACTTCCGGAGCAGACGTCCTCTCCTCAAACACAATTATCTGCAAGAGAAAAATTCTTAGATATGCAGCTGCAGATACTGCAGAAGTAAAAAAAAGCATAATATATTTTGTATCAGAAAACAGCCTTTTGAGTTACCTATTAAGTACAATGTATTATGACACAGTCACGGATTTCACAGACTTTACAGATCTACATACACATGTTGGTTATCTGAAAATGTCTTCCAACAAAAATGAAAACTAGAAGTAACATTTGCAAAGCAAATGCATGATGTTTACCTTCGCATATGGTCTGCTCTGTGAATTTTTACTCAAACACATTCACATACAATGTATATGGTGACAGGGGTCTAAATCCCTCCTGCTACAAAATTGCAACATGATGTAACCCAACATGTTACCATGGTGACAGATGTCTGGCTCAGGTCATTGACCTTATTTGTAATGTTTGGAGAAGAAGAAGAGGAAACAAAGCAAAAACAATATGTTTTCCTTGGGTAAACATAAAGAGAGAAGTGACAGGGATACAGCAATAAAGCAACAAACTGTCTCTATCTTTTGAAAACATTAAATTTCATGAGCAACTTTATTTTAAAAGAAGCATGAATTGCTTTTTTAAGTAGCTACAGTCATGTCTGCGTTACATTTGACGGAGGTTGCGTTAGCGGCGCGATACTGGTGCGCCGTCGGCGCGATAACGTCGCGACGATATCGCGACGATACCGCGTTACGGTAACGCAGTTTGTGTGGCCGGAGCCTCATAGGTAGCTCCGCGTCACCCGCGTTATTTCTCGAGTGATCGGTCGCGTTATCCATTCATATGCACGGGGGGCGTCATGAGTTGATTAGTGGCCCGCCTACACAGCGTGCCGAAGTAACCAATTATGTTCAGCTATCCCCGTGTTTTCGGTACTGAAATAAGCATATTCATACCTGTTTTTTTATGTTCCACGTAGGTACCGGTTTTATTGACGTTTGTCAAAATCAAGACATTTAATGTTACAGATAAGCCTAAGGTAGGATAAGAAAACTTTGAAAACGTAAGTTTTAGAGCACACTAGGACGTGTGCCCCGATCAGCGAAGCCACGCGGACTGACCGGGAGAATTCGGTAGCGGAATACACATTTGCTTACGGGGAGGAAAGGCAACAGGCATTTTTCTAAAACTCGTATGCGAAATATAAGTATTGAACAAACATATCATGATTAATTGCATCCACCAAAACTCTGTAATCAAAACAATAGTTTTGAATGTTGAGTCAAATCAGAAGTCTCGAGGAATGGACTAGTAATGACGATAATTAAAGTCAAAATTCACACAAATCTCGCGATAGACACTGCGCGCGGCGGCGCAAGCCTGTCAAAATTGATTGATGAACTCCGACCCAAACGCCGACAGGGCGGTCTGAGTTTCAGATCAAAGGTAGCGGCACAACCTAGCCCGGCACTTTACTTATCCTAATGTTGTCCTTTGCCACACTCACTTTTTCGGTAAAAATACGTCAAACCAAGGAGGTTTAAAAAGAGAAGTCCATGGTCAAACCGAGGTCCTTTGTTGCTGTAAATTTTACCGACAGCGTCACGCTGAAGGGTATATGAAATTACGATCCCAGCAAAAGAGGGCTTTTATTTTTTTTCCAAGATTGATGCCACTGTCGTTTGTAGAAAATGATTTTGGCAAAAAAGATGACAATTTATATACTGGGAACAAGGACATTATACCAGTACTATGCCATCAGACCGTACTCGAATCACGCACCGGTAACATGTCCGGACATAAATGCTTCATACACATGTAGATTCCCGATCTTATCAAGTCCCTGACTGTTTATTTGCATTACTTTGCGTTACTAGAGTCAAGGACGTTTGTGTCGTTTTACTTTTGCAATCGTAAATAATGCTTTGCTGGAATTTTTGCAGAAAAAAAAATAGCTCGCTTTAAATCTTATTCAAATCTCGAGTAAGCACATATTATTTAAGAATAGTCTGACTTGTTTCTTTGGTGAGCAAAGAAGAGCCACGTGATTTTCTTCAACGTTCGGTAAATCAGATCTTCATGTGAGCAAGTCCTTGATGTGAGCCAGTAAAATCATGTGTAAATTTTAACCGAAGATGTCTGTTGCTGTTACAATGTACCATTATGGTCTACTAAAGTGTAACACTCTTAGAAAATCCGTAATTTATGCAGTATTGTTATGCACGGTGAAGCACGCCGGTACATTGTCTGCTAATTAGCGGGATAAATCCCCAGGCGCGGCCGTGAACAGAACTGTTCCAGTCGAAGCCCGACCCGGGCCGGGAGCTTGGCAGATCAGCGCCAGGCCGCCTGCCAGCCCCGCACCGCCGGCGGTATAATGGGTCAAAGGTCATTAAAGTACGTTTCAAAACGACGTTTCGGAACCTAGACATGCTGGAGCATGCTTTGGTACTTTTTGTACCATTTCTGTAAGCAGCGCTTCATACCGGCCATATTTACTTGAAGCTGAATATGATTACATACCCATCGCCCTTTTCCCTGTGATCGTCTCCGTAGGTTAACTTACGTTAGTTGTACTGTTGTACTTCCTTAAAACATGTCCCTCGAAGCCTGGACTAACTTTCGCGCCAAAGATGGACCTGGATTTTTGGTTATGTATGTGCGGACCAATACCCTCTGTATTAACTGAAAACAACGCTGGCCATCGAATTAATTTCTAGTACATGAATTTTGTTGTGTACCCTGTCTAGTGTATACCATTGCCGGTCCATAAAGGCCGTTAGTTACGTGAATTTCAACAGCTTTGTAACAATTTTTGGCTAGCAGTGTGCTGCATAGTATTTGGAAAAAAAGTGCCTTAGCTTAATATCGTTCCTCGCATCCATTTGGTAGGACTAGGGCTAAAGCATTTAGAAAATTTAGCAAGGTGCGACGGCTGGAGACGTAAAAAATATATATTTCGTATAAATATTTTAATTATTTCCGTGATATGTTTTTCAGGTTCATCCTCTTTGTGATCGAGTTACGAGACTGTGCTGTGTGCAACATTTGCTGACTTTGCAGGATTAACATAACAGGATTACTTTCATTTTTTTCTCATTTGTTCCATTTTGACGTTCGGTTGTTGGCTAGCAAGTTTTTTGTTCCGTTTGGTTTGACGTTCGGTTGTTGGCTAGCAAGTTTTTTACCATTTTCGCATGCGCGAAAATGGTAACTCAGACGAGATTGAGATTGGATGGATGGATCAACGGTTCCACCCTTCAACGGCCATGCAGACATGCTAAGTCACCGCATGTCGCTAGATGTCGTTGTTGCGACGGCCATGCAGACATGCTGAGTTGCCGCATGTCGCTAGATGTCGTTGTTGCGAGTGCACTTTTTACCATTTATGCCTTGGACGTTTGTATACTTTCCATTATGGTTGCTAATTTCAAAATCATAGTTCTATTAATGTTGCATAACAAAGCTGCTGACAAAACAAACTTAATTTGTCTTGAACAATAACTTGATTTTATTATTTGCCAAAAATGTTGATAAAGACATGTCTATAATCACAGTAATCAAGGATTTTAATAAACTGCATAAATTATGTCAATGAGCATTAGCAGTGTGGATTAGTCTAGATGTTCAGATTTCCATTAGCCGGCAGTCCAGAGGGTCACACGTCCGACCAATCAAGGCGCTGCAGGCAAAGCTTATTAAAAGCCTCCTTTTCAGGCGTTCCCGGATCGGTGTTTTGTGTGTGTGTGTGTGTGTTGGGGGGGGGGGGGGTATTTTTTGACCAAACGTAGATCGCACGCAATAGAAGCTCCGGCCTACATAGCTGTCCGTGGAACTATTGATATTACCTGGGTGCCTAACTTTCACCAACATGTCTTTTGTATTTTAGGAAATTAATTAATTAATGAGTGAGTGTTTAATTAACTTAAATAGGTATTGCATTGTTTGGCAAGGTATTTTCCATTGACAATTTTTAATGGATCAGGTTGATCAGATGATATAATGTAAACAATTATATATGATTAGTAAAAGATGACTTTTGAAGTTCTCTTCGAGTATTATTACTCCGTGAAGGAGGTCAGGACCTCCGGACGGAGTGTTGTAATCGGCTGATTTTTCATGTTTGCAGTCAAAACACTGGGTTCTCTTTGTGTAATCGGCACGCAATTTTATACGCCGTCTGCGGGCATGCCCGTGTTGATGCACGAATGTGTATTTTTGCCGTTGCTGCTTTCGCGGTCAATGTAATATCGCAGACGCACCCCTACAATTACGAGGCGAATTGGAATGGTCCAGAAAAACGCGTTGTTTGGAATAGCAGTGGGGTTCAAAAAAGTTCATGCAGATACGGGGTGGTTTTTATAAGTGGTTCCAGATGTTTTTGCCCATGGTTAAGAGATGCCAAGTTTTTTGGAAGATGTTCGCAGCCAAAACGCATTCTTCCGTACGTCGCATTTCTGTGTAATTTCGCATGTGGTGTTGCATTATGTCCGGGATGATGCACGTCTTTTTATTTTACCGTAGCTGTTTTGATATTGGAGTAAATGCTTATTTTCGAAACATCCCCATTTCTTTGAAATGG
>NW_017803647.1:28958-38340 GCF_001625305.1 Branchiostoma belcheri | reverse complement strand
CGGCTGGAGACGTAAAAAATATATATTTCGTATAAATATTTTAATTATTTCCGTGATATGTTTTTCAGGTTCATCCTCTTTGTGATCGAGTTACGAGACTGTGCTGTGTGCAACATTTGCTGACTTTGCAGGATTAACATAACAGGATTACTTTCATTTTTTTCTCATTTGTTCCATGTTGAAGTTCGACTGTTGACTAGCAAGTTTTTTGTTCCGTTTGGTTTGACGTTCGGTTGTTGGCTAGCAAGTTTTTTGTTCCGTTTGGTTTGACGTTCGGTTGTTGACTAGATTTTTTATTTCGTTTGGACGTTGGTTTGTTGACGTCTGTTGACACCGATTTGTTATGTATTTGTTACGTTTTTGTATTATCTATTCCATATAAGTTCTTACTAACGAAACTTTACTACTAGTAACTGGCTTTCGCACAACTAACAATTTCATAACATTGAAGCTTAAAATGAAACGATGTTAACGATATTCTTAAGTATGATACATACAAGAAACGAAAAAAGCTATACATAGGACACGTCGGACAAATGAACTAGAAGATTGTAAACTGGTCACTGCTGAACCTGACCCCACGTGGAAGCGCCCCAGAGGTCGTCCCAGAAGGCGATGGGAGGATCTGCCCTTCGACTTCCTGAGGAGAGTGGGCGTCACCAAGGACTCCTGGAGAGTCCTCGCTGCTGATAGAAGCCTCTGGAGACAGCTGTCTACGGCCGCCATGCTTCTACCATGAAGCCCGCGGATGATTGATTGATTGATTGTAAAAAAAAAGGTTTAAATATCAATCAAACGGTATACATTGCACTAGAAGTTATTGCATGTATGTACAAAAAATCCTTACACGTAACCCATACTTTTATTTTCACTGCTTAATTTAAACTTATCTGCATCCGTTACTACCTTTCAGAATTTCCACCTCAAATATACTACATGTATTAGTAGTCTAGTACGTATAAAAATGCCAGCAGACCGGACCGGGAATAACTTCGGGGGCTTCTCACGTCTTCTTCGTTTTTGACAAATGCTCTACTCTCCAAGCAGAGGTTGTGGGGAATTATCGTTACCTTTTTATATATGGCCGTTTATTTTTTGTTCTGATCCCCGTCGGTGGCTAATGGAGCTTCTCTGGCCAATGGATACTGCCTGGCCAATTTGATACTGTCTTTCTTGCCACCGATAGGGATCTGCTTGGAGATTACAAATGCTCTACAGCTCACCCGTAGCCTATAATATCACACTAGAATCCTGAAAATCTTGTGTTGTAACCTTTACCTTTACCTTGTTCCATCCTCATGCCAGAGGTCCGGGACTTGCTGACGATGACTCGCGACGTTACAAGTTTTTCTACTTCCAACTGTCCATAACGTTGGAAAAAAACTCGCAAGCAATTGCAACAACTTCCCAATGCGGGACCGTTCGGCTAAGATGTACACCATACCACACCAGCTCCCTTTCAGCGGTCTCTGTCTCTCTCGGACGCCATGTACTAACGTTTTACAAGTCAACAGTTGCCTATGATGACATACTAAAATCCTATATATTATGCCATATTACAGAAAACTTTTCAAGGGATTAAGACGTTGTCGGCTTTAGAAAACAACACGGAACTACAGTTTCTGCAAAAAAAGGTCAACAGAGTCGTGCTTATGCCATGTAATGAAACCTGCTCCGTCAGTATTTCAGTTCGGTCGTCAATTTCAAGTACCTTTATATACAAGTCATCCTTTGCCTATAATATACTTGTATGCTACTTACCATGCCATATTACAGAAAGCGTTTTCAGGGGCATAAGGTGTTCTCGGTTTTGGAAAACAACACGAAACCATCAATTTTCACATAAGGCAGGGCGTCAATGGACGTTTTCATGCGCTGTGAATGAAACCCGCGCTGTCCATATTTCGGTTCGGACGCCATGTACCAAAGGTTTACAAGTCAACAGTTACCTATGATGACATACTAAAATCCTATATATTATGCATATTACAGAAATACTTTTTACGGACGTTAGGCGTTTTCGGTTTTAGAAAACAACACGGAACTAAAATTTTAGCAAAAAAATTTCAACAGGCGTCCTCATGCCATGTATGAAATTAGCGCTGTCAACATTTCGGTTCGGTCGTCAATTTCAAGCACATTACAAGTCATCCTTTGCCTATAATATACTAACTAGTGCTTGTATGCTACTTACCATGCCATATTACAGACAGCCTTTTGAAGGGCATAAGGTGTTTTGGAAAACAACACGGAACTAGTTTGTTTGCAAAAAGGCTGCTCAATAGGCGTATTCATACGATGCAGCCGTCAATATTTCAGTTTGGACATCATTTACAAGCACATTACAAGTCACCCCTTGCCTAAAATAATATACTAAACATGCTACTTACCATGTCAGATTACAGAAAGCTTTGTAAGGCCCTACGACGTTGTCGGTTTGAGAAAACAACACGGAACTTTCATTTTTGCAAAAAAAGGCTACTAGTATTCAGCACGTTTTCGTACGCGTTCTATGAAACCCACGCTGTCACTATTTCTGTTCCGATGTTCGGATTTTATTTCCAAACAGTCTATAACTTCTCCGTAGCCAACTTTATTATGCAAGAATTTCGTATAGCTTTTCATGCTACAACAATTCCTTTTTTCTATCAATGTGTCTTTAACTTCAGAAAAATACACGGAACCATCAACTTTCCAATGTGAGACAATTTATCCTACAAAACTGTTCCGGCGCGCGTATTCATTCCGTTTGCATTGCGGGATATACATGTAAAGCTTCCTATTTCTAGTCTTTTCTTTTCAAATCCTCCACACACCATTCGTTTAACAACGATTGACTAGAATGCTATATATCTTGTCATGCTAGACCAAGGTTTTTGAGGGGTCCAAAATGTTCTTAGTTTAAGAAAACAACACGAAACCATCAATTTTCAAACAAAAGGCAGGTCAATGGATGATTCCATGCTGTGAATGAAACCCGCACTGTCAATATTCCGGTTCGACATCATTTACAGACGCATTACCAGTCACACGTTGTCTATCATTATATACCACAACACCATGCCATATTACAGAATGCTTCTTTCGAGGTCTGAGGAACCGATGTTCCTGCTTTTAGAAATCAACACGGAACCATCACTTTTGCGAAGAAGAAATGTCGACGTCAACAGACGTCGACATTTTCAGTACGTTTTCTATAAACCCAAGCTGTCAATATTTTTCTTCTGATTATATTTTCAAACGCTCTACAATACCCCCGTATTTTATGGTACTAGAATCATGTTTATCTTTGGATAGTAGAAGATGTTTTTTGCTACTGCCAGCTGTGTTCTTAACTTCAGAAAACACACGGACTCATCAACTTTCCAGTATGAGACCGTTCATTCAGGGAACGTGTTTCGGCCCATTGCCCTTTCCATTGCGCTGCATGCATGTGAATCTTCCTACTTGTAGTCTTTTTCAAAATCCTCCACACCATCCGTTTTAAAACGATTTACTAGAGTACTATATTATTGCCATATCAAACAAGGCTTCTTGAAAAGTCCTAAAATGCTCTGGGTTTAATAAAACAACACGGAACTATTGAAATGTCTATTGAAGACGAACGTTTCCTTACGTGTTCTAGTAAACCCGCGCTGTCAATGCTTCAGTCTGGACGGAAATTTTAAACGCTTTGCAACTCAACCTTAGCGTGAAATATAACACTAAAATTCTGTTTATCTAATGAGGTTACAACAAGTTTTACATCCCCCTACAATGTTGTAAACTTTAGTAAGCAACACGGAACCATAAATTTTCCAATACGAGACCATTTGGAATACATATTATCAGGACATCAATTCAACTGCGCTGCCAATCTTTTTATATAGACGTCATTTTTTTAAATCCTCCACAAAATACTCTTTCTTTTAGTTATGTACTAGGATGTTATATTTCTTGTATAACAATATGCATTTATATGGATCTGTCGTGTTCTCAGTTTTCAAGAATGATACGGAACTCTCGATTTTCCGATGAAAGGCAATTCAATAGACGCTCCCAATGCATTGTATCAAATCTGCGTTATCATTATTTCTGATTGGACGTTATTTTCAAACGTTCTACAACTTACCCGCTGTCTGTAATGACACACTGGAATGTTATACACTCTGACATATTACAGAAAGCTTTTCCAACAATCTGAAGTGTGACGGCTTTAGAAAACACCGCGGAACTATTAATTTCCCAACAAACTACTGTTTAACGGCGTTTTCTTCACATGTTCATGTGTCAATGTTTTTGTTGGACATCAAACACCTCACCCTTAGCTGAAAATGTGATACAAGATTATACGTCGGACAAACGTGCGCCGTATGTCTTGAACTGACATCTTTTGCCAAGTTGGACAACCTTCCAGCTGACAAAGTCACACTACCGGTATAATGTAGTTAGACCATCGTTTACTTTGTGATCGTCCTTTTGGTGTTGTCTAAGGTAAGTAAACAGTTACTTACTATATTCCTCAATATCTTATCGTCCCGTTGCAAATCTTTAAAAACTTTTGTGATGTATCTATTTTGAGTTAGGCACACGAACCATCCGTTGTTATATTACATCTCGGCCGAAAGGGTTCGGTGCGGCATTTTTCAGATGTTACATTCATTCGCAACATTTCTTCCGGTAATAAAATAGACAAGAACACTTCCCACAAGAAGATTTCCTAACAATTCCCTCGTTTTCTTTGATGAAATATAATAGCACTTACTCGTGAATCACATAACCTGTGTACGTATCCTAAAATATCCATGAACTGGTACATATTAGTATTAGCTTTAATGATATGAGTTATTAGTTGTGCGAAATCCGGCGTTAGTAAAGTGTGGTTAGTAAAAATTCAATGGAATTGAGAAGACCAAAACGTAATGATAACATATCAAACTGAGTCAACAGACGTCAACAAACGAACGTCTAAACTGGGGAACTTCAATCTACTTCAAACGATATAAAAACGTAGTCAACGACCTAACGTCAAAACGAAAGAAAAAACTCTGTAGTCAACAACCAAACGTCAAAATAAAGCGGAAAACATTCGAACGAAAACGAAAGAAAAAGAACTTTCTAGTCAACAAACGAAGTTCAACGTCAAAACCAAACGGAACTTTCTAGTCAATAACCGAACGTCAAGACTAAAGAAAAAACTTGAATGTAATCCTGTTGATCCTGCAAAGTCCGCATATGTTTCACGCAGCACAGTCTCGTAACTCAATCAAAGACTAGAGGATGAACCTGAAAACACATCAAAAGAACATTTAAATATTGCAAAAAAAGAGAAGTATTTTGTTAGGGGCGGGGCTGATACAGCTTCGCCATTTCGTTTATTGACTGACCTGTTGGGTTATTTAGAGATTGGATCGTGAAATTTGGCGCTTTCATTTGCAAAATAGTTAATTAACAACATCGTAGTGGCACGGATGGGCGAATGGATTAGTGTTTATTTCACACCTTTTGTTCATTGTTGGCTGAATAGCCTATTATCTGTTTCGTTTACAATACACATTTTGCGAGCTTATCCCAGAAATGCTTAGCCCATTCAACGAAGAAACGTCACGTGTAGAAAAATGTCGCTGAAACTGTTCGAGGAGTGATATGAGAAGTAACGTTACCCGTTAAATAAGTACGCAGAGCCGCTGCAACTCCGCGCCGTCATATTTTGTCAAAAGAAAGGAATTCATTGAATATGCGTGTACAGCGTGAAATCTCAGCATGCATAGCAGAAATACAGACGATCTGGTCAGATTCATGATACAGCTCTGGATTCTTTATCAGCGTGATGTTGTGAATCCACCAGTGACCAGCGTGAGAATTCCTGGTGAAACGAGTTTGCTACATTCAAACTGGCCGCCGCCGCCTTTGATCTAGGTTGTGTCGGGCGGGCGTCATCAATCAATGTTGACAGGTCTGTCGCGCCAAGCTGTCTGACTCTAAGGAGAAAAGATCTCCTGTGTTACAACAGAGAGTTTCCTTTAACTCCATGGTTACATACACGAATTCAAAATTTTAAAAAATTACTATGATCAAAAATTTTATTTTATTTTTTGTTTTCCAACAAGTTGTTGTTTTTGTGCCAAGTGCAGGGGACTGTAGTCAATCATGTGGTGTTTTCCTTTACCATAATCGTGATCTTTCCTCCCCTTAGAAAATTGCTGGTGAAGATCGGCAAATCTCGTGAGCATACCAAACACAATCATTCGCTGACGACAAGAACCGAAAAGAAATGAATGTGAAACAAAGATCATTTCGTCAGCCGAATACACACACAAACAGTTCTCTCCGCGCACTCTCTACAGACTGGTAGCAATTCGACAAAGTACCCCAGAGCTTACCGAGTCGGTAAACAAGACAGCTCATTTACAAGATCCATTTCGCTGGCGGGATATATCCTAAGCTTTTGACAATTTTGGTTGCTGAATTATGCGTTCTATGGTTAAAAAAAAATAATCGACAACATGCGCCGGTTCATTACGCTTTTGACTGCACAAGTAAGATTCCGGGCCGCCGGGGCAACACCAAATATTGTCTGACCTTTCGGTGTGGAAAAGTAGCGGAGGAGGAGTTGCTATATTTTGTTTGCGACATGTTAGGGTGAAGTGTAGTTGAAATTATTGTTGCTATATCTGACGTATTTTTGGGGCGTTACATGTTTAGACAGGCTGATGAATAACCTCATTGGAAATGCCTCAAACCATTTTTACATCCATGCTCTAACTAATTCCTGCCATCCAATTCCAACGCTCATGCATGTCTATGACCGCTGAAAGGAGGCCATAACACCCAGTATTGTTTCTAAATTTAAATGACAAAGTAGACAAACAAACATGAAACCCTATCCAGCTCATTATAGTTGCGTCAATAGCGCGATGGCGCACTGGGTAGCAGGTTGAATAACGCTGTAACGCATTCGTGCGGCCGGGGTCAATTACCGCAAGTTGCGTTATCGCGTTGCGTCAGCGTTGCCGCTGCGTTGCGTCAGCGCTATCGCTGCGTTGCGACAGCGTTGCGTTATCTAAGTCCGTCAAATGTAACGCAAACATGACTGTACTTGAAGTAGGTAGTGTTATGTGGCTTCGCTACGGCTTATACAGCCAAGCACACTGAGTCAACCCTAGCTACTATTCTCACTAAGTATGTTGGGTTCTTTTATGTGGATGCACAACTTTCTACTAAGCAAACCTCATTCTCCCCTTCTTTAAGGAAAGGTGCAGGTAGGTACAAGGTTTGTTGGGGTCCGATGTTCCAGTATCTCCCCAGGTTGTTGTGGTTTACAATAACCACACCCTTCTCCCAGTTTCCCTGCAAAACATTAATCAGGATGTTGGACAATTTGGTTACTGTAAAAACAGATTCAAAATTACATTCTTTGGAATACAACATTCCCTGATGAACAACTGTCATTTGTCTATGATACATAAATATCATTGCATTGACACTGGTCAGCAATATCTTACCATTTGTTTGTACTGTAATGAAACTGTATAAAAGTTAACCAAAAATCCTTAGTAACGCATCCAGAAGCAATGCGAGGTATTGAAGTACCACAAATTCAAATCAAGATTGGCGTATAAGACAAAGTACAGTCAAGTGTAGCTTACATTTTGTGGTTAGAAATGCTGGTAAGGAACCAGAATTTCAGAACTCTTCATCTTGTGTACACTAGTAAGCATCTTGTGTACACTACGAATGCAGCTTTCCAAATAATTCTAGGATAAATTCCAATATAGAGAACTACAATTACATGATATGAGTATCATCTCTCCTTTAGTATCACCATTGACGTGCATGTTAGAACCAGATTTACCTTAAACATATGTACAAATGTGTCCTTAGGTCTACCCTCCACAGTAAAGGTTGCCCTGTAGAATGCAGGAGTCTTTACTTGGTTCAATTCTGTGCCCGATGTCCAGTCACTGTATGCTGATAACCTACAGTAGTGGAATTTCCATAGTTTTTAAGTAATGGTCCCCTAAGATGTCTCTTTGCCATGACATATCATTACATGGCTAATTATGTTTACCTTCAAAGACGGAAAACATGTGAGTTGTTTTTGATATGACCTGGACCAAATGCCTGTCACCATGGTAACTGGTGCTCCAGCAGACACCCTAGCCTGTGGTGTTAGATTACATTATGTAGCAAGTGGCAGGACAGAGTTGGAGGTGCTGGTCACCATATATACATTGAATATGGATGTGTTTGAATAAGAATGAACAGAGCAGTACAAAAATATGTAGTTTCTTAGGCTACTAGACTGTGTGACGTTAAACATTTGGTATTTGCTTGCAAATGTTACCTCTCTAGTTATGGTGTACATGTACTTTTTATGTTGAAATCTGTAGCAAATTCTTAACCGATTTCACATCAAAATAGATATCAATTAGGAACAACTGGGTCTTACTACTCACTTCTGGAGGAAATTCTCTGACATGTCCAGTGTGTAGACTTTAAACTCTGCTACTTTTTCCTCTGTGTTGATGTACACGTCCCCTATAATCCCTGTAAAAAAGACAAGATGGTTCTGATATGAGGATGCTATGGATGGAAATACTAGTATGATTTTCTATGATTATGGCAGACTTTTTTTTTTTAATTGGCCCAAAAAGTATTTCTTCCTATCACTGTAAATCTACTGCACGTGCAAGATTGCCCAATGAATATGCATAAAATTTAATTTACTCCCAACTGGACCTATACATACCTGATCATATTAATACTTAATAATATCTGTACCTTTTATTTGATTCTTGAGCCCACTGCCATAGTTGACTCTTCCCTGGTTTTCTACAAGGATCTTCAGGGTGTATGGAGGATCTCCCTAGAGTTTACAGTATGGATTATGAGAATATATAGTTACATGTATGTCCTATTCACATTGATGTTTTTTCATTATTTAGAAGAAAGGCAGCTGCAGTAAAAACTAGCACCAAGGACAGAAAGCTGCAGTAAAACTAGCACCAAGGACAGACATCTGCAGGAAAACTAGCACCAAGAACAGACATCTGCAGGAAAACTAGCACCAAGGGCAGACAGCTGCAGTAAAACTAGCAACAAGGACAGACAGCTGCAGTAAAACTAGCAACAAGGACAGACAGCTGCATGCAGTAAAACTAGCACCAAGGACAGACATCTGCAGGAAACTAGCACAAGGACAGACAGCTGCAGTAAAACTAGCAACAAGGACAGACAGTTGCAGTAAACTAGCACCAAGGACAGACATCTGCAGGAAAACTAGCAACAAGGACAGGCAGCTGCAGCAAAACTAGCACCAAGGGCAGACAGTTGCAGTAAAACTAGCAACAAGGACAGACATCTGCAGGAAAACTAGCACCAAGGACAGACATCTGCAGGA
>NW_017803647.1:26381-28806 GCF_001625305.1 Branchiostoma belcheri | reverse complement strand
GACAGTTGCAGTAAAAACTAGCACCAAGGACAGACAGCTGCAGTAAAAACTAGCACCAAGGACAGACAGCTGCAGGAAAACTAGCAACAAGGACAGACATCTGCAGGAAACTAGCACCAAGGACAGACAGCTGCAGTAAAACTAGCAACAAGGACAGACATCTGCAGTAAAACTAGCAACAAGGACAGACAGCTACATGCAGTAAAACTAGCAACAAGGACAGACAGCTGCAGTAAAACTAGCACCAAGGACAGACAGCTGCAGGAAAACTAGCACTAAGGACAGACATCTGCAGGAAAACTAGCAACAAGGACAGACAGCTGCAGTAAAACTAGCAACAAGGACAGACAGTTGCAGTAAAACTAGCACCAAGGACAGACAGCTGCAGTAAAACTAGCACCAAGGACAGACAGCTGCAGGAAAACTAGCAACAAGGGCAGACAGCTGCATGCAGTAAAACTAGCACCAAGGACAGACAGCTGCAGTAAAACTAGCAACAAGGGCAGACAGCTGCATGCAGTAAAACTAGCACCAATGACATATAAAAGCTGCCACAGATAACTATGTACTGCTGTTTTGTAATTACAATGTACGTGTACACACAACACAGATTAGATCATACCTTGATCAGACTATGATCAAGCTCAATGTCCTCAGTGTCTTCATCCATTTCACCAACAAAGATGTCATTGATCATCACCTGTAACACATGGCATCTATCAGTCAGGCATGGCTGTGTCTTGTCATCAGCAATTATAACAAACTTATAATTATCTGAGTATGCAAACATAATAAAAAGTAAGATTATCCGAGGTAAGATTAACTGAGGTGTAAGGTAAAGGATGAATGGCGTACCCTCTAGCAGTCATTGAAGAAAGAACAGTTCCATTAGCTAAGGTTTACAAGTTGAGTTCAAACCACGAGATATTAAAGAGTGATATTAGTATTGTACTATGCCATTCACCATGTTTTGTTGAGTTGGGTGAACTTGTATTGTGTGCATATAGAAAACAACACAGTGTATTACGTATCACCCATGGTACCAGCATGACTGCGGGCCAAAGGCCGTTGGGCAATCTGACCCACGGAAAGGCTGGTACCGAGGTGATGAGCTATATGTTGTATTACATTTATGTCATAAACAACCTAGAAAACAGACATTTCAATGCAAAATGTGCCCAAAATTTGGTGTCCAGAGGCAAAAAATTGTAACAATTCAAATGTCCAAACCTAGTATTCAAATTTTTGAAACCAGCGCATGTGAAATGCATCCTTTTGAAAGCCAATGAGATAACCAAATGTGATAATGCTAACACAACCAAAACACCTGTATCAAACGTTATCATGGCCTGTGCATAATATAAATTAATATAAACGCAACATTCTACTGTGAGGCATCATGTCATGGCAGAAACAGACATTACCAGTGCTCGATCCCTGACGACACCTTTCACTGTTAGCCTCTCAGGCTTCTGGTTTACTGTTGCTGTATACAGCATGTACCCATAACCAAGACCATGGACATTCTGTTGGGTGGATGATATTGGCTGGAATAAACAAACAAATGAAATCAGGTAGAACATATAGTATTGTGCCTGTGTGAAAACCTGTAATGTATTGTTCATTGTACTTCCACAGAGTGTCATGTTCGGACATTTAAGGATGGACATTCCATCTATAGTTTTCTAATGTTGTATCAGAAAAAACATTGTCTGCAACAGGCAAAATTATCATGCAACATTGACCAAACAATGAAATCTGTGTTTCTTTTGACAGGCTGGTGTGGTTATTAATTAAGCCATATTATATTATCTTCATGTATTACAAAATAATTGAACCTCCTCCACCAAATAGACAAAGAAATGCTTAAAATGGCAGTCACAAATAGACATTAAAAGTATTTCTTTTTAATTAAGAAAGTTACAAAAGGAATTTGGCAATACAGTAAAAACTGCCCAAGACCACTCAAGGGACAGGTGGTCACCATGTAGACAGGATTTTTTTTCAACCAAAGTGCATCCAATGTGAGATTGTGTGTTCTCACCTGCTCCAGGAGTGGAAGAACTTTATCCAAAGGTAATGCCTTGGTCACAGTTGTTCTTCCTGCAAAGATAAAATGCACATCATGGAACTGATCATACATGTAGATGAAACATCTGAAAACCCATCATACATCCGAAAAAAGGGAAAGGATACAAGAGTTTATTTTAACACAACCAAACTATTTACCTTGCTGACGTTTCGGTGTCTGTCGGACTATATCTAACAGTGTATCCAACTGAATGTATCTACCAATGTTCAGAAGAAAAGTGTCAAATCTGATAAAACACACCAGGAATTGATACAGAGGGGTGCAGCATTTTAAGATGTCTTGTTGGATTTTGTAGTAAGGCCAAACTGGTAATTTTTATCGATGACATCCTTT